>NC_059376.1:40366792-40666792 GCF_019703515.2 Myxocyprinus asiaticus | reverse complement strand
TGAATGTCAGTGCATTGGATTAGATAACACAGCGTATATTTACACAGTGGGGTCAGAAATGTAACCTTGTGGAACTGATTTAGTTTTTTCAATTTTTCCAATTGATTACACAATGTTCCATTACAATGTAACAGTATATTATCAGCATAAAAATTTTGAGTGAAAAGGTAAACTGGAAAATGTACATACATTTGATAATATCTTAGTATTTGGTAACGAATGTCCCACTTTTGCTGGCATGAACAACTTTGCGCAAACATGGCGAACCATGTTGAATGTTCCAAAGAGCATCTTGTGCGCAATGTAAGCAAAAAAAAAACCTTTTGTCAGTGTCACAAACAGTGTAGAATGTAGTAAGATACACTACATTTATAAACAGTGTCCAAGTCTGATGTTCACTTTGTTATTTGGAAGACTACCTGACATTTTCATGGTTTCAGGGGTTCAGCAATCTCTCATATTCCTCCTCCCTTGCATGCCAAAGAGGATAGAATAATGTGTGATGAAGAGTCACTCAGCGTGCCCTCTCTTCTGTTCTTGAAGAGTGAATTTTCTAGAAATCCATTTTAATCAGGAGAGATACGCCACTGTCTGCGTGACCTCTTCATCATATGTCGTGGGCTCAATGCTTTGATGACACATAAACAGACTATTCAGTGCCTTGGGCCTTTTCTCTGTATGAATGGCCAGTGATGGAATTTTCATCTTTTTAGAAGCCTTTCAGACATTATTTCAGTACAAAAACCTGCATCTTATTTGCATACCACCCACAATCGAGTTTGACCAGGTGCCATGAGTATTTCAGTTAAGTCACTGTAATTCTTTTCATGGATAACGTGGCTTTTCGTCTATGTAAGATAAGCTTATTTAAGAGTGGAGCACAATTATTGGTGCACCATTGCCACACACGAAAAGCAAGCAGTACATAGATTTCTTTATATTTAAAAAGAGATGTTTGTGTAAATTTTTTAACCTGGTCTCAGAATCTGGTTACTATAGCTACATTTTTGTGAAATGATTTGCACGTTGTCCGTTGTATTTATCACAGCTTAGCAGAGGTGCTAAAACAAAGACTTTTATTCACTTTCGCACAAATCACGAGTGAAATGGCAGAATATCAGTTCATTTTTCACCCTATTCCTCACACAATGCTATTTATGATATCTAAATATTTTTACTATAGTGCATGACGTGTTAGGGCGTTACATTTTAACGTTTGCATTACATAACCAGCTACATTTACAAGCTTGTTTGAGTGCGATTAAATTGTGTGTAGCTCAACTGACAGAGCGTTGCACTTACGATGCAATGGACTGAGGTACCAGTCTGGAATGAGCACGCGAATCGACAACAAAATTATGTGGTTGCTTCAGCAATTGCATTTTTCCATCTCACATTTGCTTTTTATGACGCTATCAGTTAGGTTTAGGTTTAGGTTTTTTTTTTTTTGGATAAAAAATGTGGCTTGTTGAGCGCGTTGCCACGGAGACATAGCGCATGTGGAGGCTTCATGCCATCCACCGCGGCAACCACGCTCAACTCACCATGCGCCCCCAGCGAGAACAAACCACATTATAGCGACCATGAGGAGGTTACCCCATGTGACTCTACCCTCCCTAGCAACCGGGCCAATTTGGTTGCTTAGGAGACCTGGCTGGAGTCACTTAGCATGCCCTGGGATTCGAACTAGCGAACTAGTGAACTCCAGGGGTGGTAGCCAGTGTATTTTGCCACTGAGCTACCCAGGCCCCTAGGTTTAGGTTTAGTGCTTAGGGTAGGGAGGCCGGTTTTCTGGATTTAAATCTCAATAGAGGATTAACCTTGAAAACCTAATGTGTTTGGGAGAACATTTCTTGGACATTTCACCTCGTAACTGCCACAATGCGTGTAATAAACCACGTAACATCATTTTGCAAAAATGTCACCACAGCCACGTAATTTCCATGAGATCAGGCTGACATTTTCAATCAGGGCATCAGTATTTCATCAAATCGTAATCAAATGTTGAAGATGATTGTTTTAACCTGACATTAGGAATGTGCCCCGGCGGTCTACTAATCGACTAGTCGTCCAATAACTGACTAGTCGGTTAGTGGGATCAACTACTAACATTAATGGGAAACGCAATTCTCAAATTAACTGAGAGATGCAACTTCTTGGAAAGCGTTTTTTACATGAATAGGCTATAGTTTGCTGTGCTTAAAGTGAATAACATTCAGCAAACCTTCTGCAAGAAGTTTCGTCTCTTTAATGCTTTAACGTGACATTCAGTAGTTCTATAGCTAGCGTTCGCACTGCACTTCTTCATGCACTTTAAGTACTGATGTGAAGTACTGTGTGTTGGTAGGCGCTGTACTGCCATCTATCGATGTGGATCAGCATGATCATCTCTGATGCCCCCGCCAGCTTTGGAATATCATTTGCATCTGAAAAATGTCGGAGTTTGATGTAATTTCTAAAGTTATTTATTACTACTATTATATAATTGCTTTGCCTAAAAACAAACGTCAGAATTCAAGCGAACAGACTTCTACTGTTAAGGACAGATTATTATTGTTCCTCATATCAATAATCTTTGGAGACTCTCTACGTTTCACGTTATTTCTAAAGACAGTTATTACCTTTATTAGAGAACTGCTAAGCGTAAAATGAACCTCATTATCTAGCGATACATTATGTCATCGTAAAGGAAAGATTAGAATTGTTTTTGATGATCAAATTTTTGTAGAACTCATTTTGTTTCCAAGCAACCAAAATCAGGTTTACACAAAATCCACAACAATCGCTGTGCCAAGCAACTTTGCACTAAACGAATGAAGATGTAGATGCCTTACCGTTACTGATGTTTATTGCCTTTGCTGGTCTTTCTGTCTTCTTGCTTGAAGCAAGTTTCTTCGGACCTTTTTTCGCTTCTTCAGTAGTACAGCTACTGAATCTCCTGTTGTCTCCGCTGCTAAAGCACGATAATAAGTATGTTCCATTGCGTTCTTTTCACTCTTCGCATCACCAAACAACAAAACTGTGTGCTAAATTAGCATAGCCAAGTGTATGTACATAGGCGGTAGCCAGTGAGCGCAAGGATTCTCTTCTTCGACATTTAGTGAAACACCGCGGGTCGTGATTTCAACATGGCGAAACACATTGAAGGAAGTGACCCGCACAATGTAGAATAAAACACTATTTATAGAAAACTATTATGAGTTCAGTCTTCATCTCATGTGAGTGAACACCATTCGGATCAAACTTAACAAAAACACAATTCATTCGTTAATGTGTACAACTTTTTAAATTGGCTCCAAACTGCTAATTGCACTTTTAAGTTTAGTCCATTTCATGCACCACTGCTGTTTCAGCCATCAAAGTGTTGCATCAACAATAGAAGACGTCGGTCATTAAATCCTCTGCTTTAAGTTATGTTCCTGTATTTGTGAGGTGCTTTGGAGAGATTAAAGTGTTTTGCTGATTCTGTCTGATACTGCTTAAATAAGCAGTTGCAGTAAAAAAGGTTTAAACTGCTTGATGTTGTGAACTAGATGTGTCCCCGCATCATTACCTTGCAGTTCTGCGCATTCGCCCTAATATTCCCAAGTGCTCTGGTTACACTGAAGCCTGTCATTCCGTGTTCAGGATGTGCATTGGTCTGTATTGGAGCCTTTCTTATGTCTTACATCTTAACTTTGATAGTTTTGTGCAATATGATGTTATAGTAATTTAGCCTATTCATTTGTTGAATATCCATTGATTACCATGTTGTGCTGCGCTTAGCATCCATATATCCTTCTGAAACACCTCCAGTTAAACACTATTATCCTTAACACCGACTAGTCGTTCAAACAACCAACCAACCTGTCGATTATGAAAATTGGTAGGTTTGCATATTCCTACCTGGTATTTATCCAGACGCACAATCTAGTCAAACGTACTTTTAAGGTTATAAAAAGCCAATTCAGTTGCATGAATCGCAATGGTGGAGTGATGTTGTACAGTTTCAGTAAAGCATGCCAGATCACTGTAGACTGCTGCATCCTCTACAACCATGCACCGGTAAATTGCGCCATGAAAACAGTTTTTTTTTTTACACTTTCATGCCGTTACCTGATTTGCATGTTTCTTTTAGTGAATTGCGTGCTAAAACGATGCAGACAGTGAATTCCCTCTTGCATGTTCGGAAGCCTCCATATTAGCCTTCATATAAGACTACCTTTCAGTGGTGATGCCTAAATATTTACCTCTCTTTATGTAAAAGATGGCAACCGTATCCATTAATTCAACAGAGGGCTTTGGAGATTACACAGAGAGCGCTGAAGCTCTGGTTGTTGTGTGTCGCTGCGGGGTTCTGACAAGTACTATGCAAAGAAGGCCAAATAATTGAGATTTAATCTCAGTCAGAGTAAGTCAGGCCTCCAGGCCTTGGAGAGACCGGTGAGCTGAAACACAACTTATCGACTGTCTTTGTGATGAGTGAGCCCTTCCAATCGCCCGCAGGCCACCATGACTTCCTGAGAATCTGTTAATAAATAATAGACTCCTCTCAAGTCCTTTTAAGAAATAGATCACCCTAATGCCATTAGATATATGCTCTTTTCCATACGTCAGTCCAGAATCACCACATTTGAAAAGGACCAAAAAAGACAAAAACACACTAAATACAGTATGTATTCCATGTGTCACTGTGGGTTATATATTCTAAATATTCTTTAGAGTTGTGTGCAGAGTTAAGTTTCTATATTAGTCATTATTTTTGTCTTTTGATGAAAAAGTCCTTTAAATTTCATGTCACATTCATTAATTTTATTATGGCATATCATTTAGCATATTTAAGTTGACGATAATGTGCAAAATGACAAAAACATGTCAAACCTTTAACAGACCAAACTTTAAACAAATATTCCAATTATTTTGAAAAATGTAAAAACTACTTACAATTATTTAAACATTTATCAAACATATTAAAGATCAATGTTTAATATGTAAGATGTCCTGAAACCTGAGCTCCTGGAATAAAAGCTTATAATAAATATATACTGAAGTATTAGCTACTTTTTAGAAATTACTTTGTTGTGAATTCCTCACGTTTAGACGGTTTAGGATATTACGTTACGTTTAGTGTGTTTTATAGAAATATTCTTGGTTCGATACACGTTAAGCTCAATCCACAGCATTTGTGGCATAATGTTGGTTACCTCATCCCTCCTTTACTTTACAAAAGGCAAAACATTAATGGTTACAGTGAGGCACTTACAATGGAAGTCAATGGGGCCAATCCGTAAATGTTAAAATACTTTAAAAAGTATTTAAAAAGTAGTGTTTCAAAAGTATAGACACAAGATTATAAAATTATAAGCTTCATATTTCTGCTTTTAAACCCTCCTAAAATTGGCCCCATTCACTTCCATTGTAAGCGCTTCACTGTAACCTTGATATATTGCTTTTTTAAAGAAAAGGAGGGACTAGTCGTGTTAATCCACAAATTATGCCACAAATGCTTTCGATTGATCTTAACTTGTATTGAACCCGAAATATTACTTAATATTAAATGGAAACAGCATATTCACAACGCAAGTTACACATTCTGACTAGCACATAACTTAGTTCAAGTTCACCTGTTCATTCGCTTCATTGTTTGAGGAGATGCAAGTTGTAATATTACGTTTTTGTCGTGGATATGTACATCAATATTTTTGTCCATGTATTTATTTATTTATTTGGTTAGTAGCTGTGTAGTAAGTGGGATAATGTACAGTCAGCCGGATGTTATCGCACAATAAACCCCGTCAGAGTGATCAGGATGTCTTGTATCATCCTGAAGGGGTTTATTTTGTGATAACAACCGGCTGACTGTACATTATCCCACTTACTACACAGCTACTAACCAAATAAATAAATACATGCACAAAAATATCGATTTGCATTGAAACTATGTGATTTGAGAAGAAAGAAATCAATGAACAGCTGGAATCAACCTCCGGTTTGCGTCAAAGATCTGTTGGTGTTTATTTTGTAAAAATGACCGTCTGACTCCTCAGTATTCAGCCTATTACAAGACTACTTGCCAGATAAACAAATAAATGCACATGAAATATTGATATGACTTCAAATAATTGTATTATCTTATTTGTAAGCAGCTCAAGCGGTTTAATCCCTAACATACTATGACTGGATTATTTGAATCAATTCTTTCCAGATTTTTCTCTTTAAAAAAGTGTTAGTGCACTACTAATATCTTGCAATATCATTTTTTTTATAACTGAAAAAATTGATCGGCACACTGTTATAATATCCCCTTTTATTGATTAAAAATAACAGCAATGTTTCGATCAAACTGATCTTCTGACGAAGAAGGGTTGGATACGCGTGCACTTTGTTATAGTTTGACTGTCATCATGATGCATCTTTTTCGTCTTGTCTTCATTATCATTGTCACAATCAAAAACCCCTTCGTCAACAAGCATTTCCGTCAGTAATTTCCTTGATGAGATTAATGTGTGTGGACTACTTTTATGGTGGTTTTCCTTGTTGTTTTTGAAGCTGAAAGCAGTGATTACTATGAGCTTTTTTGTGTGTGTTATACAGAAAAAAAAAACAACAGCAAACATGTTTGGAATGAAATGGAGGTGAGCAAATAATGTCAGAATTATGATTACTGGGTGACCTATTCCTTTTAAGTGTCTAATTCTTGAGGACGTTTCTAGATTAGACGCTTGCTTTCTTCTGTTCGCTAAGTTCGACGAGTTGTTTTGTTGACTTGTTTCATGTGCATGGCTATATGGGTGCCAGTCTCTTCATATGTTTGTAATGATCATCCGGTGTCATTTTTATTCACAGTTTGCTAGAGGACTAAAACAACAAATGCTTCGGTGCATCCCTCACCAGTGGCGAAATCAAAGAGTCTCGTTGCATTCGCTGCATTTGGAGACAGATCAGATCACATGGTGGTCTTTAATATGTATAACTCCATCTGACTAAGCCGTGAATGATGGAGAGCGCTGATAACAGGAGAGAGCAGAACAGGGGTGAACTGTGTAGCGCAGGCAGGCTGATGTGCAATGCAGCATGGCAGCTCAAAGCGCTCCGCGCTCAGCCAGCTGAGGTACCGAGCAGCTGGTGTGTCAGCATGGAGTTCCACTTGGATCACCGGAGAGGTCCAAAGGTCAGACACCGGTTGATGTGTGATGGGGAGATCAGAGACTGAGAGACTGATCTCTGCTCTTGGACTATTATTATCACACTGAGTCTGGCGAACCCTGGAAGGGATTCGGTTTCTCGCGCCCCCTGTGCGTACAAAAGGAAAGAATGACAGTCGTATTAAGAGGGAGGCCAGACGGAAATTAATGTGGACACAGGAGAAAATAGGATGAGAGATAGTGTGACAGGGGATTTGCACTAAAATACTTTGTATATGTTTGTTTTCATAGACCACATGAAATCATATTGGACCATATTTACTTATTAATGAAGGTCTGATTGTGCTCAAATCATCTGTGGTTGTTTGTTTTTCTAATCTTTCATCAGAATGTAATAACTATCTCCAACATTGAAACAGCTTGACTGCTGGTGTAACCAAGGCCATGTGGGTGGGGAAAAATAATGATAACCAGTAATATTAGACAGAGCCAATGATATCCATGATCCAAGCCCCGCCCTCCATTTCCAGACTACGTTCAGAACTGCATACTACTACACTACTCGTACTGTTCTTGCAGTATACTGTATGTATACTTTCCATAGTATCCAAATTGTGATGCATTTTTGTCATTGTTTGTGTTCTACTGAAGAAAGTCATACACATCTGGGATGACATGAGGGTGAGTAAATGATGAGAGAATTTTCATTTTTGGGTGAACTATCCCTTTAAATGTCTAATTCTTGAGAACGTTTCTAGATTAGACACAAGATTAGACGCTTTCTTCTGTTCGCTGAATCAATGAGATGTTTTGTTGACTCGTTTGATGTGCACGGCCATATGGGTGCCAGTCTGGCAAAGCTCAAGGTCTCTTCATATGTTTGTAAGGATAATCTGGCATCACTTTTACTCACAGTTTGCTAGAGGACTGAAACAGCAAATGCTTCGGTGCATCCCTCGCCAATGGCGAAGCCCTTTCAGTCCAAGCATCTATTCCAATGGACATTACTTTTCTTTTTTTTAAGGTTTTTGTATTATTAGATTAGATGCTGCCAAGTCAAACTACAAGTGTCATATCAAACAGTTACTTTTTAAACAAAACAAATCTTCCATTAAAAAAGCATGTGACACAAGGCAAAAAAGAAAAGAAAAAAAGACATAATTCAGAACCAGTGTCCATTGTAATGGACATCATAAATAATTATTTATTTCCATGTAACTATTAAATAATAACAAACCATTTTTGATTGGTTATTATTTACGGCAGCATTTAAAGTAGAAATAAAGCACTGTCATATTTTTTGTGTTCCTGGAACATAGTTGAGGACTGAAAGGGTTAATAAAGATAGTCCAGTATTACACCGACCAGACAGACACTGTGTCTGAACCCTTGTGTATGTATGTGTGTGTGTGTGTCAGTGTCAATCCACCAGCTTGCGCTTTCCCGCTCGAATAAAACAGGAGTAATTTTGTGTCCTAACACCTCCATGGTGTCCAGCGAGCTCTGAGAGTCACCTCTGTGCTTCATTAAACTGGAAATCGAATCAATATTCCAACTAATGATGGAAACTTGAGAGCATTCGAGTTGGAGCGTTAAGCTTGCATGCATTTCTCTTCTCAGAGTTAATTGATTAGACTCACATACGGCTGGTGGGCGATTTCATTAGACGTAATTAGTGTCAATGTGGAGTAATAAAAGCACAGTAATGAAAAAGATCATCTTTTTTTCAGAATGAAATGAAGCGTACAGTTTATGATCAGAGAAGGGTCCTGCCTGTGTGAAAATTAATTTGTCACTGCTTTCCGTTTACACAGTTACATTTATTTTAACACCATTATAAATAGACACATCATAGAGGGCAAAAAATATTAATTTTGCCATCTGTCTGAATCTGTCAGTCCATGCATTTTTGTTTGGCAGAACATTTGTTAAGGCAAAAAAACAAAACAAAAAAACAATGTCAAAATCTAATTTCTAAATGTCTGGTTTCATTCTGAGTAAACAAAACAAAACAATACATCTTTGTCAACAGAAAAAAAAAAAAAAAGATTTGGCAGCAGAGATTTGCCTGAAAGTATGACATGTTATGCAGATTTGTTTCTTTGTCTTATAGCCAGCAACAAGAATAAGCTTGATTGTAGAGGGAATTAGAGCGCTCCTTCTCCTAAGTCCATTGGATTTCTACTCATTTTGTATCATCCACAAGGTGGAAATTGTCAGTCCAATCTCTAAGAAAACTAATAGGACACCTCCCAACAAGCCGCATGATTTGAAGTATCATTCGTGTCTGTAGCACAAACAGTATGGGATGTGTTTTAATGCTGAAGTTTTATACCTCTAACACTTATGAGCACTAGTAATCATGATGCTTTCCTTTGCAGACTTATTTTAAACCTTAAATAAACAATGCATATTGTACCTTTTATCTTCCATTCTTTGTCCCACATCAATTTGTCCATGAAGATTTTTTTAGACATTTCAAAATCGTTTGTGAAGTAGCACTTCATTTATCAAATTAAAGGTGCTGCAGATGTTTGGCTTTCTGTAATCTTTAGAAGTGTACTGCATGCTAGATAAATCACAGTGTGGTGAGTGATCTATGACAGAAGGCCCGTCTCAGAATGGGTCGTGACCAGGGTTAATGTGAGTTTTCACAACTGAGTTTCAATAAATGGTCTGGGTGGACTGGGAAGGGAGCTTTGCATTGTATATGTCAGAGTATGTCCACATAGCGGGCTGATTATAGATAAGTCACACTACATTTCCCTCATGGTTGCTGGCTCACCAGTGGAGAAGGTCAGTAACTTTCCAGCATCTCAGAGTTCACATCTCTGAGGACTTGACATGGTCCACCCATATGCACAGTGTGATACAAATGCACATCAATGCCTCTCAGGACACCACCTGTCGTTGGGGTGGACCTGGACCCTCTGGAGGTTCTTGCTGAGAGGAGAATGATGTCCAAACTGCTGACCAACCTAGACATCTCCCACCCCCTCCATGACATGTTTGCTGAAACCCTCTGTCCATCTGTCCATCCATATGTGATCTGTGAATGTCCTCATCATGAGCTATGAAGTACTGAAATATATCAAGCTGAAAAATGAGGATAGACATAAAATGTAAAGAAAATATTGGCATTATCTAATTGGGGTCTCTTTTCAAAATTGAATTGTAATTCATTTTTATTGCACCCCTGTTTGCCTCAAGCCCGGCAAGAAACTTCTGATGACCCCACCTTGACTGACGCCGAAATGCTCAACGTTGTCCCCCCTAAACATACAAGTGCCCCACCAAAGATTGCACCCTAGTACCGGTACTGCTAGGCAGTGACCACTAAATTACAGTTGCATATGAATTGTGTAACCATTCATTTTATCTTCTCCCCACATTGGTCTTGTGTTTGACATGAAACATGAATAATTTAAAACATAAATGGAATTGTTGGAAAAAGCTTATGGTTTGGTGAGAATCCCTCATTAAATAATGAATGTGCAAAACAATATCCACTGGAACTAGCACATAATTTAATTTCATACATTTGTCTGTGGTTTCAAGACATGAAACAATTTCACACATAATTTTAATGCATGGACCAATAGCACAAAACATCAGTTTATATGTTCAGACAAATGAATTCTCTGTATTGATCAATTTCCAGTGTCATTGCAATCTCTTTCTGTTTTTCAGAGTTAATCAGTCTTCAAACAAAACCAGCATGGAGGACCAAAAGTACCTTGACTGAAGCTGTTCAATAAATTTGCATGACGCACCAACAGCTGCTCTCCAGCCAAAACAATATCTGCTCAGCGCATGCCAAAGTGCTTTTAGCTTTGCCCTTATTATCCGGCTTTTCAACCTCTACATCAGTGACATCAATTAGTGCTGTGCAGACCTTCAGTGCTGAGGTGTGCATCAATGACTTAACTGATGAAAGAAATCATAGCTTGACCGTCAGCACCATGTGCACATCTTCCAACAACCACAGGTGTTTGCTGAAAAACTGGAAGCTGTTGTTTAAAGAATCAGATAAAAAAATTAACAGATAAATCTGTGGAGAGAGTAACAGTTATAGAGAGTGATTGGAGCTGTTAACACCTGTGCACATCTGCATCAGCAATGCATTCGTGCCTATCTAAGACAGATCATCTGTACTGACAGTGTGCCAAAGCCTGAAATTAAAGGAACTCGCTTCTAAACTACAGTCTCCTCTTGTACCTTAATGGATCGCATAAATTACACAGATGTGCTGTTCTGTCGTTGTGATTGTATGATCTAAATCACCAGCTGCACATGGTTATGAACACGGGAAAACAATCTCTTGGAATTTATGACTTTTCATGAAAGAATAATCTGACTCTCTCGGCAGTGCAATATGTTTTGTTCCCCTTGTTTATTTATTCACCCGCAGCAATTTTCCATGAACAGATCATTAAAAGCCCATCTAGGGCCTTGAGAGACACAACAGGTTAAATATCATTACGTTCCTTAACAGCAGATAGACACCCCAATGGAAATGTCCCAATGTCCTTGCACCACAGCCAATACAAGAGCAGCATTTTGCATCTGGAAAAAATCCAAAAAGGTACAAACTGAACTGAGGTCTCTAGATGCCATGTGGCCAACCATGAAAACTTCTTTAAATGCCCAGGTGTCTTGAACAAATGGTTCCCCTCAAAGACAACATGACCCCTGAGTCTTTTGTCGAAAACTGTACCAACTGCAGCCATGCTCTCGTTCCAGAGTTAAACGTCATGAAGGCTGCCGTTTTGGGCATGGTGTTGGCGGTCTTCATTATTTTTGGAGTTCTAGGCAACATCCTGGTCATCCTGTCCGTGGCTTGCCACCGTAACCTACGCACAGTTACCCACTACTTCATCGTCAACTTGGCAGTAGCGGATCTTCTCCTAAGTTCAACGGTTCTTCCATTCTCTGCCGTCTTTGAGATACTGGGTCGTTGGGTCTTTGGACGACCCTTTTGTGATGTTTGGGCGGCGATGGATGTTTTGTGCTGCACAGCATCCATCATGAGTTTGTGTGTAATATCGGTTGACCGGTACATTGGTGTAAGCTATCCACTGCAGTACCCTTCAATTGTAACAGAGCGACGGGCATTGCTAGCGCTTGTTGTGTTATGGGTTCTGTCCATCACCATTTCCATTGGGCCTCTCTTCGGCTGGAAGGAACCTGCGCCCGAGGATGAGACCATTTGCAAGATAACTGAGGAACCAGGCTATGCCATCTTCTCTGCACTGGGATCCTTCTACCTCCCCCTGGCAGTGATCCTGTCCATGTACTGTCGTGTGTATGTGGTCGCTAAAAGGGAGACGCGTGGACTAATTAGCGGACAGAAGACGGAAAAGTCTGACCAAGCCTCTGAGGGTGTAACCTTGCGGATACACCGTGGTCACACGACAGTATCCGAGGATGAGGCATTGCGAAACCGGACACACTTCACACTGCGTCTGCTCAAGTTCTCCCGTGAAAAAAAGGCTGCTAAGACTTTGGGAATCGTGGTTGGGTGCTTCATCCTTTGTTGGCTTCCATTTTTCCTGGTTCTTCCTATTGGTAAGTGTCTTACATTTTTACATTTGATAAAGGAAGTAGCAATTTGGTGTTTTGAAATGTAGATGCTATCATTGTCTGACCATATCCACAAATGCACAAGTAACAAACTGGCATGAAATTCCATGAAAATGCTGTGTGATTGCTAAGCAGACACAATAGAATTTTAAGTAGGAGATGGAACAATTGCAAAGCTCAACTTTGCAGCAGGAAAGGAAGTTGCGCCATTCAGTTCAAAAAGCCAATCGCCTTACTGCTAAAGGCATCGCCTAGACTTTTGCCTAGAAGATCTCTTGTCTTAATTTTTATCTGAGCTGATTCCTTTGCTTTGTGTGATACATCTGGTCAATATGTGTGAATGGCTTCTTTTCGTGCCGTTTTATGACAAAACAGAGGCACAAGAATATTTTAAGGTTTCCTGTCTGAATGCATGTGAAGAGATTTTTCAAAATGCCAGTAAAGATGGGAAAATAATTACCTCAAATGGTGATGTGGAGAATCCTGAAGATCCGTTAAATATTTAGTTTTTTTCAGGCCTCATCTATTGGCATGCGTGCTTCAGATAAATCCTGCAATTTTAGTGTGTATACAAAACGAAAGATTTTACTCATTTGCGGTTCTACAAATCTTTTAGTGCAACAGAAGTGTTTGGTGTGCCAGTGGTTGAAAAGATGTTTGTTTAAACCTTTGTTTAGAAAGTTTTCTTAGACAACAGGGTAACAACTGTTGCAATATGTTTGGCTCCAGAAACGAGTTTCACAAAGTCAGAACAAGCCAATATTCACATAATGCTCCACAGAGCTCGTCGGGTTCCCCCAAAATGAATTTTAGCTGTTATTGCAATTTCCACCCGAGCAACAGAGCTCTTGTGTGGAGACCTTTCGGTCCAAGGTTAGTCAGAGTTAAACCACAAAATATGAGTCTATTTAGTCACAAAAAATACATAATCCAGGAAATGGTATTATTGGAAACTCAAAGCAAACAAAGAGAATAGTAGTATGAATCTCTGATATCCCTGCTAAAAAAGCTAGTCTAGTTTGCTGGTTTAAGAAGTGTTTTGGGCACTTTTCAGCTGGTGTAGCTTACTTGTTTTAGGGCAGTTTTGAGGATTTTTCAGCTAGTCAGGCTGGTCTAGTTTGGTGGTTTTATAAGGGCTTTGGACATTTATCTGCTGATCAGTGTGGATGACCAGCTGGCTGACCAGCTAAACCAGCTGAAGACCAGCTTGCCCAGGCTGGGAGACCAGCTAGACCTACTAAAACCATATAATACTGGCAACCTAGTTTAGGTTGATTTAAACCGTTTTTATTTATTTATTTTTTAGCAAAAATTTAATTCTGCTCAAGAGGACTGAATAAAATGATTATGTATTTGCATGTACAATTTAAAAGGTTTTGGGCACTTTTCAGTTGGTCAGGCTGTATTTGCTGGTTTTATAGGGTTTTGAGCACTTTTCAGCTGGTCTAGTAATATGTTGTTTTAGAGAGGTTTTGGGTCATTTTAAGCTGGTCAGGGTGGAAGTCCTGCTGGCTGACCAGCTAGACCAGCAAAGACCAGCAAACCAGTTTGGATTGGTTTAATCTGTGGTTTTTCAGCAAGAATGGAATCCTGTGTACTCAAGAGGATACGTAAATGATTATGAATCTGCATGTACACTTTTTAGGGTTTGGGCACTTTTCAGCTGGTCAGTCTGGTATGTTTGCTGGTTTTAGAGATGTTTTATGTACTTTTCAGCTGGTCAGGCTTGTCTGTATGCTGGTTTTAGTGGGGTTTAAGGAATTTTAAGATGGTCAGGCTGGTCTGCTTGCTGGTTTTAGAGGGTTTTGGGCACTTGTCAGCTGATCTCATCTGTTTGCTGGTTTTAGAGTGGGGTTAGGCCTTTTGCAGCTGGTCAGGCTGGTATTTGCTAGTTTTAGTGAGGTTTTGGTTACTTATCAGCTGGTCTGTTTGCTGGTTTTTAGTGGGGCTTTGGCACTTTTAAGCTGGTCTGGTTTTCTGGTTTTAGAGAGTTTTTTGCATTTTGTAGCTGGTCAGGCTGGTATTTGCTGGTTTTAGATAGGTTTTGGGCACTTTTAAGCTGGTCAAGTCTGTTTGATGGTTTTAGAGAGGCTTTAGGCACTTTTCAGCTGGTCGGTGTGGAAGGCCAGCTGGCTGACCAGCTAAACCTGCTTAAATCCAGCTTGACCAGGCTGGGAGACCAGCTAGGCCAGATAATACCAGCAAACCAGTTTAGATTGGTTTAATCTGATGTTTTTCAGCAAGAATGGAATTCAGTTTACTGAAGAGGATACGAAAATGATTATGAATTTGCATGTACACTTTTAAGGGTTTGAACACTTTTCAGCTGGTCAGGCTGGCATGTTTGCTGGTTTTAGAGAGGTTTTGTGTACTATTCAGCTGGTCAGGCTGGAATGTTTGCTGGTTTTAGAGAGGTTTTGTGTACTGTTCATCTGGTCAGGCTGGCATGTTTGCTGATTTTAGAGTGGTTTTGTGTACTATTCATCTGGTCAGGCTGGCATGTTTGCTGATTTTAGAGCGGTTTTGTGTACCTTTCTGCTGGTCAGGCTTGTCTATTTTCTGGTTTTAGAGGGTTTTGGGCACTTTTAAGCTGGTCAGGCTTGTCTATTTTCTGGTTTTAGAGGGTTTTGGGCACTTTTAAGCTGGTCATGCTGGTATTATCTGGTTTTAGTGGGGTTTTGGGCACTTGTCAGCTGGTCAGTCTGGTCTTGTTTGCTGGTCTTAAAGGGTTTTGTGCACTTTTCACATGGTCAGACTGGTATTTGCTGGTTTTATAGGGTTTTGGGCACTTATCAGCTGGTCTAGTATGCTGGTTTTAGAGAGGTTTTGGGCAATTTTAAGCTGGTCAGTTCTGTTTGCTGGTATTAGCGGGGCTTTAGGCACTTTTTAGCTGGTCGGTATGGAAGGCCAGCTGGCTGACCAGCTAAACCAGTTTAAGTCCAGCTTGACCAGGCTGGGAGACCAGCTAGGCCAGATAAGACCAGCAAACCAGTTTAGATTGGTTTAATCTGTGGTTTTTCTCAAGAGGATATGAAAATGATTATGAATCTGCATGTACATTTTCATGAAGCATGATTTCTATGAAAGTTTACAAACACTTGCTAATTAACTAGAATTAAATGGCATATAATAGAGTGTTTAAAAAGCTCAAGGGAATCACTGACCTTATCAGTATGACTCAGTCTGAAAAAAAAAAAAAAACCACACACACACACACACACACACACACACACACACACACACACACACACACATACACACACACACACACACACAAGCTCCACCAACCACATTTGTAATAACAGTGAAATCTAAAACACTACGCTCAATAGCAAAGTAATTCGTTTAATGTTACACTGATCAATGCGACTCTATTTTTGCATGTATGACATCCCACTCTGGAGCTAAGAGACCTAAGGAGAAGTTTATGTCACCCACAATGACTTCACAAAATTCAATGGTCAATTCACAATAATTAGAAAATAACCAAACAATTGTTTTCCTAGAAAAGCAATTTCATGCCTTTTTCATCATAGAAACGACTGGCCGTCAGGCACAAAGGATTCAGGGCTCATATAAACGCTGTGTGGGAGAGACACATTGTAGCAATTTGGGGGGATTTTTCGGACAAATGTATTAGGTAATAGGATGAAGAATTTGCTCTTCAGACAGACATTCTTCCTTCTAAATCTTCCCTCAATCCCACAACAGTTAGAGTGTACTGGATGTGCTCTGAAGAAAGGTTTAATTTTTTATGCCTGGATGACTTGGGAACTTTCGCTGCATTAAAGTGAGTTTGCTAATGTTGCATAAATACATTATTTGGCACAAGATGTGCAGAACACAACCATAATAACAATCACTGAAGCCAAGCCAAAGGCAACACTTCCTACAAGGTGAATGTAAGAACAAATGGATAAATGATAGCTCAAATCATGAGGGTAATATATTAAAAATCACACAATTATGTTTGATGGAATTTTATTATGAAATTGAAATGCATAAATCTTAAAAATAGTGACTGCATGGACTTACATTGAAGGAGGGACCAGAGTCATGTCTAGAGACCAGAATATCATAGAGAGAGGTTGTGGAGCTTGTTGGCGTGTAAACACATTCTCTCATCCCCCGTGAGAAGCATCCTTTGTGTTAGTATGTGACCTGTTTCCAATCAAAACTACACTATGTCAGACAGGCACAAGTTTGTGTGACTAAACCACGGCTTGTATTTCAGGCAGTACACGGTAGCACCGTGACGGTATCATAAGCCCTCAGTTAACAGGCGTTTCTATCAGTCTTTAACACTGAATTCATGTCTGAAATTCCCATGTGGTTTGTATCTCTCTCCTCTGATCATTTGCTCAGGCAAGGAACCATGGGAAACAAGGCAAGAGTTACTGAACTACTCAGCCTGGAAAAAAGGATATTGAAAACTAGCTCAGCCATCTTGTATTTTTGGATGCACTGGCACAATTGATGGATAAAACTGAGTAAAATGCAGCAGGGCTTTAATAAATAATGAGGATCAGTATCTCATGTGGTTGATATTACATTCGACCTATGGGCTTGACACTTAGCAGGCAAATATTTTTCTGCTTAGATTTTATAGTCAGGTCATTCTGATATAAATAAAAGGATTTTGAACTTAGTTTATGTGATAGATTTAACTCTGTTTAGTGTGTAATGTGAAACAAAATTAAAATATTTTAAAATTTGCATGCCTATTTTAATGAGTTAAATAGAATTAGAATTATAGAATAATAGAATAAAAAATGCTCCCTATTTTTATTTTTATTTTTTGGCTTTTTATTGAAATTAAAATATTATGCTTTCACTGCCTATGTAGTTTATATTTTAAAAATAATAATAATAATTCTGCACTTTGTTAAAACCAGTTAACAAAGAAACCAGTGCTGTGACATTTCCACTGTAACCATGTTACATATATATAACCTTCTATATATATATATATATATATATATATATATATATATATATATATATATATATATATATATATATATGTATATATATATAGACTGTATATATATATATATATATATATATATATATATATATATATATATATATATATATTATATGGCTCTCTGGAATACTCGATTCTGATTAGTCAATGGCGCCATCCGGCGGTCTGATATTGCTCTGTAACAACCGCACATCCACGTATTAGACTGCTCATCCGGGTACTGCGATCCTTCTCTCCTGCTTCTCGGATTACCGTGTGATCTCAACAGGCTAATAAAATAATTTAAACTCAAATCAATGTTTCATGTGCATTTATTTGTTTATTTGGCAAGTAGTCTTGTAATAGGCTGAATACTGAGGAGTCAGACAGTCATTTTTACAAAATAAACACCAACAGATCTTTGACGCAAACCGGAGGTTGATTTCAGCTGTTCAGTGATTTCTTTCTTCTCAGATCACATAATTTCAACGCAAATCAATATTTTATGTCCATGGATTTATTTCTTTAGTAAGTAGCCATGCAATAAGCAGGATAATGTACAGTCAGCTGATTGTTATCACAAAATAAATCCCTTCAGGATGATACAAGAATCTCTGCTTCGAGTCGGGGTGCTGATCACCCTGTCGGGGTTTTTGTGTGATAACAACCAGCTGACTGTGCATTATCCCTCACACACACATACACACACACACACACACACACACACACACACACACACACACACACACACACACATAGAGTTGCAAAATTATTCAACCCCCCTGACCAGCAATACATTCTGGTGATGTGAATTAAAACACATCAACTGAAACCTCAGTAAATAGTCAAAGTAAGTTTTTAATACACATTTGAGTGATTTTGAGAACAAAGGGTTCATTTTACCCAAATTTTAAAATAAAAAATAACTAATTCTCTCCACAAATGTCATGTCAAAAATATTCAACCCCCAAAGTCAGTCATTTATGGAGCATCCTTTATCCTTAATAACATCAAATAAATGTTTCAGGTAAGTGTTCTCTGGCTTCGGACACCTCTCTATTAGAATTTCTACACATTTCTTTGGTTTCTGTGCTGCCACTGCTTCCTTGAAATCCCAACAAAGGTTTGCAATGGGATTTTAATGATGGACTGAAAGGGCCATTTAAGGACATTCCACGACCTATCCCTGAACCAGATTTTGGACAACTTGGATATCCTTGGTGTTATTGTCTTGCTGGAAAGTCCAGTGATAACGAGCTTCAATTTACACACTGAAGGCATCAGATTTTTGCAGGACTGACCCACCTCCATGCTTGAATGTGGGATGGTGTCATTCTTGTCATCACCTTGTCATCTTTCTCCAGACATACTGCTGATTCATGGGTCTAAAACTCATTTTCAGTTTAGTGCCATAACTCAATAAAATCTTCTTCCAGGACTCCACAGGTCTTTCCAAATTTCCCTTGGTGAAGTTTTGCTTTCTTCCACACCCAAGAAGGTTGCTGTTGTATCATATTTTAAAAATGTATGAATGGTGCTGCCAACTTTGTCTGTTGGAAATTGAAGTGCCATGACCTTTCTTGTGTAATGAAATAATCTCCTCTATTAGCTTTTGAGACAGTTTATTTTTAATTGAATTTTTTGCATAGAAATAAATTTTTGCTTACAACGCTAAACTTACATTTTAAAACTTAAATAAGTGCCATTGCAGATTGATGACTTAATTTTGTTTTAAAACAATTACATGTGTATCCTTACATATTTAAGAAACAGCTACATGCAATAGGGGTTGAATAATTATGACATGGATGTATTTATTTTTTTTAATCCTGCTATTTACAAACATTAGGTTATATATTCACACTATGACTTTGAATGTGTCACTCAACTGATATAGATGCAATCTTTAAATATTTTGGGTCATCAGAAAAGCTTACCTTACTGTCTTGGGGGGTTGAATAATTTTGATTGCAATTGTGTATATATATATATATATATATATATATATATATATATATATATATATATATATATATATACATATTGTATATTGTATATATATAAAGTAATAGGGTGTAATAGTTTAACTTTTAACTACGTAACTTTGTGCTCTCTAGCGACATCTGTGGTTGAAACTTAAAATCGCAAGCAATTTGCGGAAGAATACTTTACGTCAGACGTGTTTCGGCACTGCTCTTCTGGTGGATGAATCTCCCAATTTTAGCTTTCCTGGACATTGCCTGTGTGTGATCATGACTGGAGCCAGAGTCATAACGTGCTGTTTTTATACTGATAATATGTTATACATTTAAACATTTGAAACGGAAATATTACTTGCTTTGATGAAGATAAACAACACTCTTATTTACATATTTGAATGAATTTTACACTTAAATCGCTTTTCTGATATTACACTCAATGCACTTTTAAAAAGAGAACGGGACTCTCCTCAGCCACCACCAGTAGATCAGTAGACAATTTTCAATATAAGAGGTTCAACTTGTAATATGGCTGATACGAGTTCAATAGAAGACTTTATTATTTTTATACTATATTGTCCAGACTCAGTTACTACAATAGTATGTCTATGCAATGCACACAATAACACTGTGAACTTAAAACATAAAATGAGGATTCAATAA
Organism: Myxocyprinus asiaticus; assembly: GCF_019703515.2. NCBI lineage: Eukaryota > Metazoa > Chordata > Actinopteri > Cypriniformes > Catostomidae > Myxocyprinus > Myxocyprinus asiaticus. The sequence goes on along the minus strand of NC_059376.1, from coordinate 40,646,477 downwards.
TTATGGGGATAAAATATACTTGATTAAACATAGAAATAATAAGCTTAAATATGCAATATAACAATTACAAGAAGTCAGTTTCAGAAATCATACATATTAAACATGTCAAAGTAACTTAACTAGATAGATAACGCAGATGCATCGTGATCGGTTAACACACGAGTAATGTTCGATTCATAAAAGCATGACAAGCAATATAAGCTTCAACAACCCTACCAGAAAACATATCCAAGCATTATAGCAGGTAAACAACTTCACCAAACAGATAACAGATAAACGTCCATCTAGACTGCGACGATGCTCTCCTGAACTGTGTAAGTGTGACTGAACTGAGCTGAACAGCGTAGTTAGTTTCTGCAGCCGGAACATGAGACAGCAGGCACTTCTTTCCTGTGTGTGTGGACATGATGTAATGACGCAAGGATGAACGTCATAAACCAGCAATTTCACGCCAAATCGAACCCAACAGCTCAAAATACAAATCATTTTGATAGGCTTACCGTAGTGAATCGGGGTAAGGTAAGAACATTGTTTTCAACACTTATTGATGATGTACTCAATCAATAATGGCAATTTGTTCATTTTTAACCAAAACATCGTACATAGTGCAGCTTTCAAGGAATACTCCGGGGTTCAAGTTAAGCTCAGTCGACAGCATTTGTGGCATAATGCTGATTACCACAAAAACTAATTTAGACACGTCCATCCTTTCGCAAAAAAAAAAAAAAAAAAAAAAAGTTAAAACCAAGGTTACAGTAAGGCACTTACAATGGAAGTGAATGGAGGGCAATTTTTAGAGGGTGTAAAGGCAGAAATGTGAAGCATATAATTTTAGAAAAAGCAATAACAGTTTATAATTTGAGCTGTAAATTAGTTTAAATCAATAATAAAAAAAAATGTATGGTAGTTTTAGGGTTTAGGGTTTGAGGTGTTACGTTGTCATGGCAACAATGTTGTAAAATCGGAAATAAGGTCAGTTAGCGATTTTATCACACTTTAACATACATATTGTTTATGTCTTGTGACTATACAGTACTTTTGAAAAAGTGAGTATTTTAATCAGGGGCTAAAAACCGTTCAAGGAACAAATCGAACAAATCGAAAACTAGTAATTTTCAGTTGTTCAGGAGTCAAAAACATTATTTTTTAATGCTGGTAACTGGTTTTAATCGGTTAATAATGTAATTTGATCCTGAAGGAAACTGCAAAATCACACATTTCTTTGCCTTATTGCCCATTGTGGATGTCACATTCTGTGAACTATGTACAACTATGTACATGCACGGCTAATCCAGATACAAGGAAAACATTATTAGAGGTAAAAAGTGTATTTCTCAATTGTTTCCAAGTCTTCACTGAGTTATTGTTAGATATGATGCATTATTACAGATTTTAAAATTATACTTCACTGTTAATTAACTGTATGCTTGTTATGATTTCTATGATGAAAAATCCACCACACTGGAAAAAATGTAATTGCTCTTTTTGGAAAAATGGCCCAAAAATTCAGTTTTTGCTCCGAACGAACCGAAATGAAAAACATTTTGTTTTTAGACCCTGATTTTAATGTTTACGGATTCACTTCCATTATAAGTGCCTCGCTGTAACCTAAAAGTTTAATGTAATTTTTGTGGTAATCAAAATTATGCCACAAATGCTTCCGACTGAGCTTCAGTTGCATTCAAGTTGAATAATGATTTAAGAATTGGCTATTGAAAAACCCACATTTGTTGACCACAAATCTTAAAATGAAAAATGGTGTTTATGGTCATGGAACTTTCGGCCTGAGGTGATAAAATAGGATTTCTTGAAAGTTCAAGAAGTTTTTTATGTTTCCGTTTGGGACTTCTTGTGTGAAGGTGTCCAGTGCGTACTCCTACTTAAACTAATTCACAAAGTTCAGCGGTAACCTTTTCAAAAATAAATTTAGAATAAAATAAATATTTTCAGGCATAAATTGCGAAGTTTTCTGAATAACCCAGTCATTTACTGTACTGACTGTGACACATTACTATGTCAGAGATCCTTGTGCGGGACAGGAATTACAGATATGCCAGATATGTCCGGTGGCCCTCAGGGATCCTTTCTAATGATGAATAACAGAACCATTCCAGCAAATCAAGCAGTCAAGGACAACCTTGTAACAGTTGTGCATATACAGCATGATGCTTCAACAAGGGACTGGTGGCTTGATTTAGTGTCAGATGTATGGCTTAGTTGTTTACTTTTGTCCTCGTAAACGGGCCCTCACACCTCAGTGAACTGAGGACATAACCTTCGATGAAATCTCACTTAATAAACGGCCTGCATGAAGAAGATACTTTTATTGTTTAGCATTTTTACAAGAGCTCTTTGATGCAGCTCAAGTTCTGACTCATGCAAATTGATAAAAAGCGTTCCGACTCATTGTTTCAATCATTATTATTATGGGCTTGTCCAAAATTGTTTCCGTTTTCTCATTTTGGTTTCTTTCAATTTAACGCATCATTAAGTTGGATCCATTATTTATATTTCTGCTCATATCACTCGTAATAGACTGTAGAACATCAGTTATGTTATGTTTTCATTTTGATTATTTTTCCTCTCCTAATATATCGAAACTTGTTATGATTATGGCTCCTGATAAACATAATTTTGAGTTGTTACGATAAGTGACGGGGTGAATCTCACAAAATCTGTCAAGGACATGTTCGGGTCATATTTCACCCCTAATCAGCATAAAGAAATATTTTGAAGAAGAAAATAATTTTAAAAGAAAATGTATATATATATATATATATATATATATATATATATATATATATATATATATATATATATATATATTGCATTTTGATAACTTTTTTTTCAGGAACCAAAAAAATTGCATTTCTAGCCCACACTAGAAACATAAGTGCAATTTTGACCTGTTGGTGGTGCTAGACGGTTTTAGATAGAGACCCCAAATTTGCTGTCAGGGATGTTCAGACTTTCCCCTATCGGTGTGCCAAATTTCACAACTTTTTACCATACGGTTCTGTCGGCTGCCATAGCCCATTGTGGAAGAAGAATTATAATAACAAACAGAAAACTACCAGATACAATAGGGGCTTTACCCCTTTGGGGCTTGGCCTCTTATTACCAAATTTTACCAAAAGAAAACTTCTGGACACATTACAGTGCTGTGATTGAGATTTTTAACATTACAGTTATGATAATGACCCTGATAAACTTAATTTTGAGTCGTTACGATCAGTGACTGGGTAAATCTCACAAAATCTGTCAAAAACATGTCGGGTCATATTTCACCCCAAAATCAGCTGAAAGAAATATTTTGCAAGAAAATGAATGCTTGCATAAAGGACATTTAAGATTTATTTATTTATTGCATTTAAAAAAAAAATAAAATAAAATAAAATTCAGGAACCAAAACAATTGCATTTCTTTCCCACACTAGAAACATAAGTGCAGTTTTTACCTGTTGGTGGCACTAGACGGTTTTAGATAGAGACCCCAAATTTGCTGTCAATGATGTTCAGACATTCCCCTATCAGTGTGCCAAACTTCACAACTTTTTACCATACGGTCCTATGGGCTGCCATAGCCCATTGGTGGAGGAAGAATTATAATAATAAAACTACCAGATACAATAGGGGCTTTACCCCTTTGGGGCTTTGCCTCTTATTACCAACATTTTACCAAAAGAAAACGTCTGGACACATTACAGTGCTGTGAATGAGATTTCACATTACAGTATTTGGGGGGCAAATATGCTTAACTGTCATCAAAATAATTATCACAATGCCAGATATCTTAATGCTGCTAGAATAGGCTTCATTTTCTGTTTGTAAAATAATAAACCTTGTGATTTTGGGGTGAAATATGACCCAAACATTTCTTGGTGAGCTTGCTGGTGGACTAACCGGAATATAGATGACTAAACCTCAGTTTTAGCTCTTCATCTTGATGGAAATGTGATGCTTGGAGGCAGGCTATTCCCTCAACCATCTCTGCAGCTCATCGTTTACCCTGTGAGTGTGTAAAAGCCCCCTCTAGACTCGCTCTTAAAGCATGTTATGAGACTGTTTAAGCTTTTAGCTCTGAAGACAGATGCTGTGTTTCAAGGCTAGGTGGTTTCGCAAGACACTTTATTTTTTTTAATGTTATGGCCAATCTGCTATTAAAACAATTCAGTGGGTGTATGTACACTGACAGGCCGAATGTCTTACTGATATGTTTCGTTTTCTTTATAACAATGAATAATAGAGTGCAACAGGGTACCTAAAGTAAAAATACCATTTTTTTTAAAAAAAAATTTTAAGATAACATTAAACCTTTCAAGACAGGCCTACTATAAGCTCCAAGGTTAAGCATTGGTGTATGCTTCTGTAGGAGTCATAAATCTGTGTGATTTTTAGTCCAAAATGGTGTTTAAATACCAAATTTCTTGTGAAGAAGAATGCTGCGTTACATCCTGTTGGTATTACTTTAATTTAATGACTATTTGGAGATTCTACTCAGAGCTTTTCAGGTCCTCGGACTGAGAAATCGTCTATATGGCAATGCTCAATGCCAAAAATGGATCCGCATTTGGCTTTGTTTTTGTGACAGTAAAATATTTAATCACTACATTCATTAATTAATTCACCTCGAAGAACTGTTTAAGAACAAGGCACTCCAGGAAACACTGGCTGTAATGAAATGGAACGAAAAACAGAAATATGGTTAACCACCTTTAAAGAAATATTCCAGGTTCAATACAAGTTAAGCTCAATTGATGGCATTTGTGGCATAATATTGATTACCACAAAAATTAATTACACTTATAAAACAGGGCAAGTTATATAATAGAGTTGTTCTCTCTACACTCTCAAACTACTCATGTGCATGTAAGTGTATACTTGTGCAGGGGCGGACTGGCCATCGGGAGAACCTTTTCCCGAAGGGCCAGCCGCGAAACATGGCCGAATGGGCCGTGATAAGCTGAAATGGGCCGCTGCGTTATGCAGAAAAGGCCACAAAATGGCGCCGCGATATGCCGAAGGTGGCAGCGATATGCAGAAAAGGACTGCGACAATACCCCCATAACCCCCCACCCACCCACCGCTCAACACATTTTTGGGCCACATTTCCAATTTTGGGCCAGTTTCTATGTAAAATCTCGGGCCGATTTCTCTTCCCAGTCCGCCCATGTACTTGTTTATACACTTATGTGTAAGAAAAGTGTATACGAAAGTGGTGTATTTCATAGTGTAAACGAAATTCATTTTCATTCACTTATAATTAATGATTATAAGTCAGCAGTTTTTTTTTTATCTGATTACGTCATTTGCGATGCCTTATTGTGAGTAGTTAATTTCCTATTTACCCGGATATTGAAATAGTTTTTAGCTTTAAATCAAAGTTTATAATGTCGTTATTCATTTTGGAGCTGGCTGGTTTGGTTTATGGTAAGAACTCTTTATCGATTAATTCTGTGAAATAGAGAAAAGGAATGGGAAAAATACTTCCAGAACCCAGGCTGCAGTCACTGCATTGCTCACTATTCCTTTCCCTTGATGAGCCATCCTCTGATCATATTGAGCTGGATTTATGATGGCTATTTGAATAAAACTATTAACCTTGATTAACAGAGGAACGTTCTAGCGAGGAGATCAGATCGGATGCTATAAAAAGACCTGGCCGGCATTGTGATGCATGACGTAAGAATCTGTTGTGTCACCCAGAGGCAGTGGTGTCGAAAACGATGCTTTCAGACACGTTTTCTTTTCTTTCATACTGCTCTGGCTATAACATTTCGAATTTTATGCTTCTTATCTATTAACCCTCATGTTGTGTTCTGGTCATTTTGACCCAAAGAGGATTTTCTTTTGCCTGAAAATGCTAGTTAATGTTATCCTATTGGACTAAAACTTACTGACTTTGCTCACACAGGGTATCAAATCAACAAATATTGGATTATATATTTTTGCCAACTTGTTTTCTTTCAATTAGCACAGGTTTTGTTTTTATTTTTGGAACTTATTGATCATAGGCCTCACTGACCTGAGCATATGCACCTCCGTTTTTGAACAAAAAAAGCATTATTTATGGATAATTTTTGGCAATATTAAACAAAATATGAAAACATTCTGTACTATTTGTCACACTAGTGTGTTTTAATGTTTAACCAGGAAGTTTGTTTTGAAATACTTTTAGTTTGTACAAAATGGTACAAAGTCACACTTGTGGTGTTCCCGGTCAAAAATGACCGGCCATTGAAAATGAATGGGGGAGATCAAAAATTAGAGAAAACAATTTCTGTTCAGGAGCATGTTCATCATGTTCATGTTCACATATGTGCATGTGTGCTTGCAAACATAAAGGCCTCGGACCTGTGCACGAACACACACACACACATGCACACACGCACGCACACATGAACATGCATGCACACACACACATGTTGGTTTTGCTATACTTGTGAGGACCCTCCATAGACATAATGATTTTTTTACTGTACAAACTATAGATTATATCCCCTAACCCTAAACCTAACCCTCACAGAAACCTTTTTGCATTTTTATATTTTCAAAAAAACATAATTTAATATGCCATTTCCCTTGTGAGGACCACCCAAAAAGTCCTCACAACCAGAAATGTCCTCAGAGAACAGGTTGATTCTCAATACTTGGTCCTCACAAGTATAGCAAAACCTGCACACACACACACACATACACACACACACCAGAATTGTCTCTGCCCCACAGTGACCCCTCTCCAATAGAATCAACAGAATTGTGGTGTTCCAGGTCAAAGATGTGTGTGTGTAGTAATGTTGGATGGATAAATGGATGTTGGATGCAGTTCAGGGTGGGATAAAGTTCATCTCTGTGAAAAGGAAAGCATGTAAAACTCAAAAGAGTTTGTGCGTGTACGTGAGCACGTGTGTGTGTGTGTTAGTGTGCATGTGTGTGTGCATGTGTGTGTGTGTGTGTGTGTGTGTGTGTATGTGCACGTGCACAGGTCGTATAATCGAAATATCAGCATCAGTTACTTAAATGACATGTGCACATGTGTGTGCATGTGCGTGTGCACAGGTCCAAAAATGACCGGCCATTGAAAATGAATGGGAGAGATAAAAAATAAGATAAAAATGTAGTGTTCAGTAGCATGTTCATCATGTTCATGTTCACATGTGTGCTTGCAAACATAAAGGCCTCGGACCTGTGCACGCACACATACATACACACCAGAACTGTCTTTGCCCCACAGTGACCCCTCTCCAATAGAATCAACAGAATTGTGGTGTTCCAGGTCAAAGACGTGTGTGTAGTAATGTTGGATAAATGGATGTTGGATGCAGTTCAGGGTAGGATAAAGTTCATCTCTGTGAAAAAGAAAGCATGTAAATCTCAAAAGAGTTTGTGCGTGTACGTGAGCATGTGTGTGTTTGTGTGTGCGTGCGCATGTGTGTGTGTTAGTGTGCATGTGTGTGTGTGTAGGTCCAAAAATGACCGGCCACTGAAAATGAATGGGGGAGATCAAAAATAAGATAAAAATGTAGTGTTCATTAGCATGTTCATCATGTTCATGTTCACATGTGTGCATGTGTGCTTGCAAACATAAAGGCCTCGGACCTGTGCACGCACACACACACACGTGTGCACGTGTAATTTAAGTAACTGATGTTGATATTTCGATTACAGTAGAGAAGTTGTATCTAATATTTTTCATGTACTGTATATAAAACTTTACAATAAGGTTCTATTTGTTAACAGCAGTAAATGCATGAGATAATGAACTAGCAATGAACAATATACTGTATTTTTTTACAGCATTTAGTTGTTTAGTTAGTCATGTTAATTCATAATACTCTAGCTAATGTTAACAACATATGCACTTTTTAATTATAAAAATATAGTGTTTATGTATAAATTAACATTAATCAATAATAATAATTGCTTATTAAAAAAAGTATTTTTCACTGTTAGTACATGTAAGCTATTGTAGTTAACTAATCTAACGAATGCAACCTTGTTGTAAAAGTGTTTCCAATATTTTTTTTATTATAATTGATTATATAACTAGAGTACAGTTAGTATTGATTATATATTATTTACACTATTTCACTCAATAATTGCACTCAAAATATTTCAAAATTTTGAAATCAGAAAATGTAAGTTGTCCATTGACAAGGCTGTCAGCAGCTTTGGAATTTACACAACAAAGCTTTGGTTAAATGGCCAAGCAGACGAGGTTATCAGCTGATTCCGATCATTTCAAAATGACCAATTAATCAGCCTGGCTAAAATATTGGTCTGTTATTAATAAATATAACTATAGATATCATTCTGTATTGTGTATATTGTACTACAGTTTGAAAAAAAAAAATGAAACAAATGTGACTTGTCTGTATATTAAGTACTGCTGTTTGATCCATGTGCCAGTTTTATACATTATTAGTGAGTGCGTTTACATGCACAATTGTGCTGATAACTTCAAAAAAACCTGCTCATTCAGAAAAATCCGGCAATGCAAGAAAAACGCATTTACATGAGATTATTGTCTGCTTTAAATGTCAAAACATAAACAGGCATGTGCACAACACTTATGCACATTGGATAAGCCAGTATGAATGATGGTAAAGGTGTTTACATGCAATGTAATCAGATCAGCCAATCACTTTGCTTCAACCATTTATGATCTCTTATGAAAATCATTAAGGCTTTACATGACATTTCATGTTGACAGCTTAATTTTTTTATTTTTTATTATTTATTTACTTTTTTATCACACATTTGCACATATACAGTGAAATTCTTTTTTTCACATATTCCAGCTAAGCTGGGGTCAGAGTGCAGGGTCAGCCATGATATGGAACCCCTGGAGCAGATAGGGTCAAGGGCCTTGCTCAAGGGCCAAACAGTGGCATCTTGGCAGTGCTGGGGCTTGAACCCCTGACCTTCTGATCAGTAACCCAGAGCCTTAACTGCTGAGCCACCACTGCCAATTTTATTTTTACATTAAACTGTTTTTAATACCATTAGACAAAATATAAAAAGACAATATATATATATATGTATGTATGTATGTATGTATGTATGTATGTATGTATCCTATTCGATACATTAGGCTTTAGAGGTAATGTTTCCTCCATTTAGTTTCCCAGATGAGTGTTTACCCTTTATTTTCTGCCACAATAGTTAATTAAATCTCTCTTTCCTGTCCTTTTGACTAAATGTATTAATTTATATGTGTGTGTGTGTGTGTGTGTGTGTACAGTATATATAAAAATCACTGCACCAAGTTTTATTTCAGTAATCGTCTTTATAATATTTTGACTGTCCTGTTTCTTTTTTACATAGATTAAAGGATGTAGAGGCATATCATATATATTCATATTTTTTTCATTTTTATTATTACATAATTTTTATTTGTCTATTACAGCAGGTCATATTTCAAATTTGTCATATTTGAAATCCGAGATACGTTTTTGCCCTCTAAAAACAAATATAATAACTTTCTTATAGATTTAACACTTATAACACTTTTTTAAATTATAATAAAGTTTACTATTTAGTGTTTCAAGACGAAAGAACAATAATATTATAAATATAACACTCTGTAAAGTTTCTGTCAGACACATAACAGTGTGCAAATGGCATATTTAACCCGTAAAGCCTAATGTATAAAATTTGATACACATAATTTTAACGTAGTAATTTATAAACTTAAACATAGTGCTTTGAAACAACGATAGGTTAGTCTTATAAAGCAAACATGTATTGTCAAAAAATGTCAATAACTTTAATTATAATGTTACCTTGAACCTTAAACAAGCGGTCATTTATCCCAACATAGAGTCACTTTTTTGTGTGTGAGCAAAGTCAGTAATTTTTAGTCCAATAATGATGCTGCATCCAGGCCACTAGGTGTCAGTGTAAGTCTAAGACGACATGAAAAAAACTAACTTTTTTTTGTTCACCTAGGTTCCATCTTCCCGACATACAGGCCTTCGGATACCGTCTTCAAGATAACGTTTTGGCTCGGCTACTTCAACAGCTGCATCAACCCCATCATCTACCCCTGCTCCAGTCAGGAGTTTAAGAAAGCTTTCCTGAGCGTGTTGGGCGCTCACTGCCTCCGCAAGAGATCCACGCCCACCCACCCGCTTTACCAGGGTCACAGTCCACGGCATGCCCAGTCGCAACTCCTCGCCCTCGGCCTGACGAGCCACGAAAATGCTTCCCATCTGAGTCCCTCATCTTCCATCGCACTATCCCGCAGCCCTTCCTCCAGGGACGGGCATGAGTGGCAGGCCCCTTCTCGAGCTTCCTCTGCGGGAACGACAGGGGTCGGTGCCGGTGTGAGTGTGGGAGCGAAAGTGGCGAGAATGTGCGGTAAGAACCTGCTGAGGACCTGTTGCTGTGTGAGAACGGAATCGCCACAACCCGAGCCGCCCACACACAACTCGCTTCCTGTCATCAAAATCCATCAGCTCTCGCTGTGCAAGGACGGGGATGCGGTGTGAATGAGCTCGGTGGGGAAATCACTTTGAAGAGGCTCATGCTGTGTGTGATGCTGTTTTGCGACTTGAAGGAGTCGCAGATTTGAAGACACAAACGGATGAACAAAGACAAGCCACTTCAGACTGGAACATCGGAAATGGCTGCAATACTGTCAGCTGTGTTGATGCTTATTAAAGGAGTTGTGAAAATGGTTATGAAAATTTATATTCTGTCAATATTTACTCACCCTCATGTCTTTCCAAACCCACGTATACAATGACAATTTATAGACCATGGGTAGTCAAGCTCCATAAAAAACAACAACAACAACATCAACAAGTACAACAGTATATTTCTTCTTAAGCCATACAAAAAATTGTAAGAGGAACACATTGAAATTTAGTTCATTAATTATTATTTTCATTAGTTCATATACATTTTGTTCTGTTCACAATGCAATGCTATTGTATAGCTTCAGAAGACTTAGAATTTAGCGCAAGAGTCAAAATGACAACTTATATGGTGATAAAGCTTGACAGCTGTGTTCACTATGAACTACATGGGAGTGAGTAAATAATGACAACTATTTCCTTAAAAGGTTGCGTTTTAAAATTACAAGTAGACAACATTGTGCATGAATAAGGGTGATTTTCATTAAACTTGTCAAGAAAATGTCAACTTTTACTCCTAGATAATTTTTTTGCATCTAGATAATTATGCCTTCTATTAGGGCCATTAATATTTATACATTGTGACATTATTTTCATGACAGTTGCACACATTTTACCCCCAAATTCTCATGACCGCAATGTGAAAAAAAGATGGTCATTATGATATTTTCATTACTGTAATGTGAAAAATATTATGTATTTTTTAAATTGTAAAGTATTTAGGCACTCTCTTGGTACTGCCTTTCATCTTGGCTGATTTTAATTAAAAAATGATTAAACAACAACAGTGTTAGCGTTATGGTTATGAGAATTGTCATTATTGAAACCGTCCGGGCACGTTACGGTATTGAGAATTGGGGGTAAAATGTGCTTAAGTGCCCTGAAAATAATGTCACAATGCAAATGTTTTTTTTTTTATAAAATCTTAATCGTCTTTAGAATTTTCTTTTATGCTAAATATAACTTTTTTATATATTAAATTTTGGGGTTAAATTTGACCAGGACATTTTCTGGACATGTTTCATGAGAATCACCCTTAAATACCAGCAATTATTTTTATTGACAGGAATTTAATTGAAGCCTTCCCATTTTAGGAAAAAAAAAAAAAACGATGACTGAGAAGTGTTTGTAAAAATGAGAAATTATATTTTTGACTGTTCTTTATTGCACTAAAGTAAATTGTCATGGGTTGTTTGTGTTCAGTATGATTGAAAAAGACTTTCTGTTACAGAAAACCTATTTCTCCTTCATATTTGTAAACATAACACAGAAGAAACCTTCTTAAACAGGGAATTCATCCTCCGTTAGACTCATATATTCAGAGCACCTCTGCCACACCAAAAATATTTCCACATGAACTCTAGATACGGCGTGAATATCAATGCAAAATCATGGATTTCACTGTGGGATCAACTTTCTCAACTCTCAAAACAAATGTCCTTATAATATGAATGCTGGACCTTAAACATAGCAAACTGTATGATGATAACCTCAAAGTGACCAACTTCCTTTTATTATTTTCCTTAAATGCCTTATAGCAAGTGGCACTTCTGTTGTTGTGGTTATTGTTTCTCAAATGAAAGAAAATCAGCTCAACACTATGTGGTTCCTGTATGGATAATATACAATAAATCCTACTTTACAAGTGTATTTTTTATTGAGTATCCTAGATTCCAAAACTTACGAAATGAACAACTGTGAGATTTCCAATTGTTCCAAGAACATCTCATTCCATCCAGACTCATTCCCCTTGAATAAGACAATGTGTTATGTTGTATCGATCAAGTATGAGAAACATAATGAGAAACTAAATGAGAAGAGTGTTTACTTTTAATTTTAGGGGGCTTTTTATGCCAGTGAAGGTAGACAGTGAATGGGCAGCGAATGTTGAGGTTGAGTTGGATCTGGAAACTATGCTCTCTGGGCTCAAACCTGCTGAGTGGTATTTGCCCGTGCAAAATTTGCGGCATTGTGCTAGGTATTTTGAAAAGACTCTAACTCCAGTTGTGGCATTTACACATTATTTAGGCAGAGGATTTTATCCAAAGCAGCTTGAATATTCAAGGTCCATAGTATGTGTTCCTGGGAATCAAACCCATGACCTCTGTGTTGCTAGCATCATAAAGCGCTTTGCCACCACTGGGCCAAACGGTTCTGAGCGTAGTTTCAATAGCATTTCCACTTGAGCATTGTTCGGTACAGTACAATTACAACCATTCCCAGCCTGAAATTTTCAGCATGGCTAGCTAACCGTACTCAAGACTGAAAGCCATGCTGGTTGAACGGCCTTTCTGACGTGGCGACTCATGATTGGTCACTTGCTCAGTCAATCTGTTCTAATCCTGATTTTGTAGCACCACAGTGGAAAAAGGTTCTAGCTGTGGGAAAAACAATTCCACAGCTAGAACCATTTGGCCCAATGTGTCTAGCAGTTTAGCCATAGGAATCCCTATGAGCAATAGTTAAGTGGCCTTCAAGTGGAGTCAGAAACATAGTAATTTACGATTACGAGTTACATGCATGTGAGTGACTATATGCAAAGTCGTAAATATCTGTGGAAATCTGATAATTCTTGATGATATGGGAGTTTCGGGGCTGAGATATGTGCCGTCAGTGAAGATGGTGGAAAGCAACTCCGCAGCAGATGGAAAACAACGATTTTGCAAAGTTATTTCAGTAACACTTTACAATAAGGTTCCATTTGTTAACATTACTTAACTACATTAATTAACACAAAATAACAATGAACAATACTTTTACAGCATTTATTAATCTTTGTTAATGCTAATTTCTACATATGCTATTACATTTTTAAAATCAAAAGTTGTATCTGTTAACATTAGTTAGTGCACTATGAACTAACATGACACTAACATTAACAAAGATTAACAAATGCTGTAAAAATATACTGTTCATTGTTAGTTCATGATACCTAATGCATTAATTAATGTAAACAAATTGAACCATTTTGCAAAGTCTTACCAGCACTATTTTTCACAAATATTTATTTGACATATACGACAGAGTCAACTAATATAAAGCTAATGATCTACCTTTCGCAGTTTGCTTTTTGAAAACACATTAACTACCTGTATTTGTTAGATGGGTCAAAGACCCCAAAAATGCAATTAAAATGCAATTCATACAAAACAATTACTAATATAATAAACATGTTTTCAATTTCTGATATCAAAAGTGTTTAATGTTTTTTTTTTTTTTTTTTTCTGGTGTAACCATTCGGAGACAGTAAAATAAACAAAAGTCTCATTAAAAGCTGAAATTCATGAAAAAAGAAATGTCACAGTTTAGAATAATCTTTTATTTTTATTACTTAAAAAAATAAGCAGTGAAAAAAAAATTAAAATGCTATTTATATTAAACATTTACATTTTTTTTTCTCGTGCAAAATAATAATAATAATAATAATTTAATAAAAACTTGAAACAGAGAAGACCCCTTTAAACACTCATATTTAAAAAAAAGAAAAAATCTGATATTTTAACATTTAAATAATTCTGGTCAAATGAAGTAACCTTAAGAAAACTTGATATTGGTGACGCTTCCGGATTTAGTTTCCAACTTGAATCCATGACACGCCAAGCAAACATGAGCAATAGTAATAGAGATGCTTGCCTTAGAAAACACCACTAATATAATATAAAACATTGTGGTCAGTTTTACATCTTGGCATGGCAATGCTTTGAAAAAGCCCTATTTATAGAAGCACAAACCAAATCGTTTGGGGAAAGGTTGTTTTTGCAGTAGTACTAGGGCACTCTAGCTATGATTAGTATCCCTCCCTCATATCATCTTCATGTTATCGTTCACAGCGTTCAGAACACAGAGGTACATGGAGAACATCTCAGACTGTGATGAGAATCCTTCAAACCTGCTCTTTTTACATTAAGTGGCATCTTCTCTCTGACAATGGTCTGAACGATGGTGCCTTGACATCAGAACCCCTTATTCTCAAGCAGAAATCGAACGTACTGTACGAGTGAACATGTCTCGCTGTCGCATTGGCTTGCTCTTTCTCTCTGGCACCTGGCCAAAATTTTACTTACAAATGTACATTTGGTTGAGTGCAATCTAATATATTACAGCAGCACAGAAGGTCAAACGCAGCGGGACACTACTAATAATACGATCACAATAAATTGCCTTTTAACTCAGAATTAAATCTAACAGCAGGTTTGTCTAAGCACAGACAAAACTCTACAAATGCTCTGCTGATGTAGGCATAATGCATTGCTTGTCTTTCATACTAGACCTTTGGCGTCTTGAAGGAATAGCCAAAAGAAACCTCAAGTCATTCCAAACCCTTTTGACATTCTTTGGAAAAATGCTCACACTGCTCTTTTACCCTAAAATGAAAGAAGACAGTGACCAGAGACTGATAAACTCATTTTGATTCCATAATGTGACATTATTCAAGTGTTTAACAAGAGGGACTGGACTTTATCAAATGGGAATTAATTGGATCGTGAATAGTGTTCCAGGCTGAATACAAGTTGAGTTCAATCGACAGCATTTGTGGCATACCAAAGAAAATACACAGATAAAAAACTATTCCTGGTTACTTACAGTAATGCACTTACAATGGAAATAAACCAGGCCAGCATTCTGGAAGGTTTATAAGCAGAAATATTACACTTGTATTTTTGTGAAAGTACTTACTTGTCACGAATTATTCAGTAAAACCTTGTTTGTTTATATAATGTAATTACTTTTAAATGTAAATTAAATTAAATTTCAAGAGAATTTACATGTAATTTAATACATTTATATCAAATTAATAGTCTCTTTATGTTGCGACAGCTTTTCTAAATAGATTAACTTTTTGGTTTTGCGTTATTGCCAATTTTTTGGATGGAGTTTGCACCATCATGTAAAGCGTGCTTTCTCACCCCTTTTTGAAATCCTTGCACACACTGTATTAAAAGCTACTTATAGTCTCATGCAAACACATATAATGTTTAAGGTTCAATGATGTGACAATCTTTTTTTTTTTTTTTTCTAGATCTATTAAATTATTCCTCAATATATTAAAAATGCAAAACAATTACTTGAACACACAATGAATTATGATGAACAAGTTTTCAGTTACTGTGCTCAAAGTCATTTTGATTGGGGCTTTAATTGAAAATAATTAAGTGGTGAAACCATCTGGAGAACAGTCACTATAATTATTTATTATTATTTCTTTAAACAATCAGTGAAACAATTTTGTTTTAAAATATGATTAATATGTCCACCAAATCAAACTCATGTGGTGTAACCACCATGTAGGTAGTAGCCATTGTGTCATGTGCAAAATAATAATAATAATTCTTATTATTATTATTGTTATTATTATTATTATTATTACAAATAAAAAGACATCCCCATTAGGCCCTCTAGACTGTTCATGAAAATCATTATTTTGTCATTAAAATATCATTAAATATAAATATTTTGACATTTTAATGAAAAGGCATATTTTGTTCAGGTCATTTGAAACAACCCTGAGAAAATGTCTTGATATTCTTGGCTTTTTTTTCTTTCTCCCCTTTTCTCCCCAGTTTGGAATGCCCAATTCCCAATATGCTCTAAATCCTGTGGTGACGTAGTGACTCGCCACAATCCGGGTGGTGGAGGACGAATCTCAGTTGCCTCTGCGTCTGAGATCGTCAATCTGCGCATCTTATCACATGGCTTGTTGAGCACGTTACCGTGGAGACATAGCGCGCGTGGAGGCTTCACGCTATTCTCTGCGGCATCCATGCACAACTCACCATGAGCCCCACTGAGAGTGAGAACTAAACATTATAGCGACCATGAGGAGGTTACCCCAATGTGACTCTACCCACCCTAGCAACCAGGCCATTTGGTTGCTTAGGAAGCCTGACTGGAGTCACTCAGCATACCATGGATTCAAACTTGCGACTCCAGGTGTGGTAGTCAGCGTCTTTACTTGCTGAGCTACCCATTCCCCCATATTCTTGGCTTAAAAAAATGTATGATATTTGTAAATAATATTTATAACCTGGAAATATGTTTGAAAACTTTTTTGGAATAAATGATTACGTTGCATACACTCTTGTATTCAAGGTGCAAGGAAAATATTTTAATACCTTTTACTTGATGGTTGCACCACATCACATTTTTAAAGTCATTAAATCTTTTCTATTGTGAAACCAACATGGACACAAAGATTACATTTTTAAAAACTTGACTTGTTTGATTCAAACTAAACTTTTAAAAGAATTCTATTATTCTATTTTTATCACCTTGGACAACCTGATTTATTAATGCCCCTTAAAGGGATAGTTCACCCAAAAATGAAAATTCTCTCATCCTTTACTCACCCTCATGCCATCCCAGATGTGTATGACTTTCTTTTGCTGAACACAAATGAAGATTTTTAGAAGAATATTTCAGCTCTGAAGGTCCAAACAATGCAAGTGAATGACACAAAAGAACAAAAGAAGAATGTGAAAGTGAAAGTGGAGATTGATTGTAAAAAAGGACTTTAATATTTATCTGTTTCTCACCCAGACTTATCATATTGCTTCTGAACACATGGATTAAACCACTGGAGTCTTATGGATTATGCTTATTTATTTTATGCTGACTTAATGTGCTTTTGGAGCTTCAGAATTTTGGTCACCATTCACTTGCATCGTGAGAACCAACTGAGCTAAAACTCTTCATTTGTGTTCAGCAGAAGAAAGAAAGTCATTCACATATAGGATGGCATGAGGGTGAGTAAATTTTGAGAGAATTTTAATTTTTGGGTGAACTATTCCTTTCGGTCTCCTTAAACCTCATTTGCGTATGTGCATATTTAAAATATATCATATCTAAACATGTCATCACACATTTTTACATAAATATAATACATTTATGAAAAATAAAATAATGGGTGAACTGTTCCTTTAAATGTAATTAGATTCACCCTCAGTGGAATTAATTTCTCAAATAGAGGTTAGCGTTTCAAGGTCTCTTGGGGCTAAAGAAAGCAAAGAAAACCTTCATGCCTGTCTTGAATTTGTTATTGGGATGACACACCAAGGTTGCATGTTTTTCCGGATCTAGTTGACGCAGTGTTCTCACGGGACAGAGAAATGCTTCATTCAGCCCTTCGTGAGAGCCGCTCCAAACATAGAGCTCATGAGAAAACCATCGGCCACAGAATCATGGCATTATGACAATGTCTGCTTAAAATTCCAAGGGGTTTACCTTGGAGCAACAATCTCTCCACAGTGATGATCAAGAACTCGTCAAATCCTGTGATTTATGTCCACAAAATATGTGTGTGTATAAAAATCAATCTTTAACATCCACACGACATGCACACACATTGCATGTTGGCTAAATGCTTCCTGAAATCATTGATTCCTTCACTAGTTCATTGCAAATCTTTGTAAAGACATGCATGTTGTTACTGTACATCAGGGTCAGAAACTGACCAGGATTTGTATATTTAGAAAACAGGGGGAAATGCCTCTGTAGCGAATTACGTCTGACTTTAATATGCTATCTAACATTTCATAATATTAATTTCTAGGGCACTCTATTTACGGTTGTGTTGCTGGTTCTTGCATATCAACTGGAAGGCAATAATGAAATCAACAAGGTCATAGGCTTCATTCCCCAGGATCATACAAAACTGACCATATATTTACCTTGAATGTGCTTGAAGTCCCTTTGGATAAAAACATCTGCCAAATGCATAAATGTAAAATGTCATGTGTTTAATTTCTCTGCAGACACTGTAGTGACTGTTCTTATATATAGGCCTATATTCACTGTCTCTGAGGTGAGTGTTTTTGAATGTTTTGCTATTATGAAGTGGTTTTTCATAAAAAAAAAAAAAAAAGAAGAAGACAACTCTTCAGTTGAGAATCAGCCTGATCTCATGAAAATTACGTGAATTTGGCGACATTTTTTGCAAAATGACATTACATCACATATTGCGACAGTTCTGCGGTGAAATGTCCACTGTGTGGTGCTAAAAGCAAGTTAAATGTTCTCCAAAATAAATAAGGTTTCTTAGGTTTATGCTCTATCGAGTTATAAATTAACAAAACCAGCCTCACTACCCTAAACCTAAACCTAACCGATAGTGTCAGAACAAGCACAAGTGACATAAAAACACAATTGCTGAAGCAATCTTGTCATTTGTGGTGCTTCTATGACACTTTCGGCTCAAGTGTCGAATTGCGTGCTCTTCGGGACTCGTACGCATTGCAACTGCGCAACTTAAACACACCTGAATAAGCTTTTAAATGTTATCTTATGCAAATGTTAAAATATATCGCCTTTCAAGTCATGCACTATAGTAAATGTGTTTAGATGTCATAAGATAGCCGCGATATATACAATGAGCCTCATAAAAATAATTTAGCAAAAATGAATCTACTGTGATGGCAAACAGTAGAGAGCTGTAATAATCTAACAAAGGGACTGGCTAATTGTTTCAAATGTATTTTAGCAGACCGTTTATTGTGTTAGTCCATTTTTTCTCCCCAATTTGGAACGCCCAATTCCCAATGCGCTCTAAGTCTTCTTGGTGGTGTAGTGATTCGCCTCAATCCGAGTGGCAGAGGACGAATCTCAGTTGCCTCCGCGTCTGAGATCGTCAGTCCGCACATCTTATCACGTGGCTTGTTGAGCGCGTTACCGCGGAGACATAGCGCGTGTGGAGGCTTCACGCTATTCTCCGCGGCATCTTCGCACAGCTCACCACGTGCCCCCCTGAGAGCGAACCACATTATAGCGATCACGAGGAGGTTACCCCATGTGACTCTACCCTCCCTAGCAACCGGGCCAATTTGGTTGCTTAGGAGACCTGGCTGGAATCACTCAGTACGCCCTGGATTCAAACTCACGACTCCAGGGGTGGTAGTCAGCATCTTTACTTGCTGAGCTACCCAGGCCCACTGTTAATCCATTATTTAAAATGAATTTTGTATACATTTTATAGGTAAGAAACCAATTGTAAAGATTGATTATTTATTTTAATATATTGAAATTCAAAATATTGGACAACGCACTGTGTTTTTATATGGTTTGAAGAAAACCACCTCATAAAGGTAAAAAATGTACAAATCATTTTCATAGGGAAGATATTGCTCCTTGATAAAAAAGTTAATTACATTTCCATACACCCACCTCTACTGCTAACAAACGAGTTGGAGAGGTCATTAAGAGTACAAAAGATTAGTCGGCAGTCATGTAATGATCTAAAACGGGCTCTCACCTCAAGACAGTGGAGGAGAATTTAAAACCTGTTGGTCCTGGACTCTGCAGGGGAAGATACTGCCTGCACAACATGATCTTAAGCAACTTTAAATGTGAGCTCATGTATATTTGTAATAGTTTACAGTTGTCCATGTGTGGGAGGTTGCAATCGCCCCATGCCCTCTTTCTCTATCCCTTGATAGTACACCTTCAATCAAGCACATGAACATCTGCCAGAAGGTACTGTGGTATTACTACATTTTTTTCCTTGACATGGTACCTTGCTAATATAAAAAGATTTTTAACATGTACCATGGTAATACTATGTTGTTGTTGTTGTTGTTTTTGGACATTTACTATAGAAATGGCATTTTGAACATCCATGATTATTCTATTTATTCTTTTGTTTTTTGAACATTTGCCATGGTAATACCATGGCTTACTGTACAGTATGGGTCTTATCTTAAGAACGCTACACCATAAGCGCACAAAGTCAGTGGGCATGACCATGAAGCTTTGATATTTTAGTGCAAGCATGCACTAAGTCTAGGCGCAAGTGGGTTGGTGACATTGCCTGTGCAAAGCGCTAATGGGCTGGGTGCAATTTAATTCAGACTTTTTACGATTATTGCACCATCTGCGTCCTATTACATATTCCATTCCAGGGGAGTGAGGTCTACACACTGCACAGCTACCTACCAGCTGGCTACTTTTACATATACAGTAGTAATCATATAGTACTTATGTTAATAGTGCTGTTATGTTAATGTTAATGCTTAAATGTTGCTGTTTCACAGTTCATGACACTTTTGAGCCACATAAGAATACTGGGGTCTGTTTTTTAAAAGCAAAAGGATACTTTTGCCCTCCAAATGTCTCCATTTGCGCTCCTTTTAAAGAAATTGCTGTCTAGGAGACACACTTGAAGAGATCTTTTTTTGTCTTTTTTTTTTTTTTTCCTTCACCACAGAACATTTAGGGCAGTTCCTCTACTGGCTATATCACTTCTTAAATGGACAGTGTTCCCTTTATCTTTTCCAAGACATCATTCAACACAGTTTAACAGGACTAACTGACTGTCAATGAGGTTATTTGACAAACATTATCGTGACCAATAGGTCCAGATGTGAGAGAGATGAGCTGCTCATTTTCTTTACACTATGGTGCCCCCTAATGTTCTGACAACAAAGAGTTTTGACATTTTGGCAATGTTTGGAATATCATAATACTCACACTATTTATGCAGTATATTATGAGAAGTATGCTAATTTTCTGTATGCACGGAATACCCGGATGACCTGCTGCATTTGAGAAAAGCTGGAAGTAATATCAGCTGTGATTTTTTAACATCTCCTTCTCGACTCATTATTTGATCAGACTGATAAAAGTGCAGATTAAAAATGCAAAAAGACCATTTATTTAGGAGATGATAACTGAACGTCACTCGATGATGCAACATAATGAGGTCATGTGACGACAATATTTGATACCTTTATCGTTGCATACTGAAAACAGTAGTTTTATATATTTTATATAGTCTACTATAAAGAAAAAGTAGTAAGCAGTACAGTATATACTGCTTTCCTACAGAGTTTTATTTTACCCTGCTCTAACATGCCCCTCTGTGATTTTCAAGAGATGTTGATTAGCAGGTGTGTATGATTAGAGTTTTAATTAAACTCTGCAGGAATCTTCTAGATCTGCAGTAGCAGGTTTAAGGACCCCTACTTTCAGTGATGTAACTTGTAATTAGTGTTTATGGAGAATTAATAATGGTAGGCTATGATTTATTTGCAGATTAATTATATTAATCACTCCACTAATAACATACAGTGTGACTTATTAATCTTATATGATCTGAATTTGAGTTGAGGAAATCTTAAAATGCTGAATTTGTTGGGTTACCACTGACAAAAACTTCAGTTATTGTAAAAAAAAAAAAAAAAAAAAAAACAATCCTGTGTGACGTGTTAAAATGGAAGTCTATAGAGAACGATACTGCACCAGAATAAACATTAAAATAGACAATGTTTCAAAAGTATGGCCAAGACTTAAATATAATACCTGTTTACATGAGATTGGTGTTATAAAGTCGCTCACCTAACCTTGTCTGTGCAAGTTATTTTCAAAATAAAAGTCCTCTTATTCGTTTAACCCGGTAACATTCTCTCAATACGCGCAAGGATACAACAATGGGGCTGTTTACATCAAGCAGGGGTTAGATTACAAATGGGGGCCATTTATCAATCATATTACTCAAATCTATCGTCAAGTTCCTCATTGCATAAACACATTTAGTTAGACTTGGAATATACAAGTTCTCCATTATATGGGTTGGCACGCATTTGTATTGTGGTTATCTGAAGGATCTGGATTAATGGCGTCAAATAGACAGGTGGAGTCAAATCAAATCAAATCACTTTTATTGTCACACAACCATATACACAAGTGCAATGGTGTGTGAAATTCTTGGGTGCAGTTCTGAGCAACATAGCAGTCATGACAGTGATGAGACAGTACCGATCTACCATAAACATCAAATTTACACAACACAATTATAAATCTAATATACACATAATTACACACAACACAATATAGGATTTGTTGATCATAAAACATACACCACCACCTCTGCTTTTACCTGAGAGGTCTTTCGCTCTGTCCGCTCGGTGCATGGAGAACCCCGCGGGTTCGATGTCTGAGTCTGGAATCTCTGCGACATCCAAGTTTCTGTAAGGCAGATAATGCAGCAGTCCCTCGTCTCTCATTGGAAAGAGATCTGTGCTTTCAGCTCGCAGAGCTTGTTGTCCAGAGACTGAACATTTGCCAGTAGAATACTGGGTAGCGGGGGTCGATTTGCACGACGTCTTACTCTGATGAGAACGCTGGCTCTGATTCCCCTTTTCCTTCTGCGTTTTTGCGGCCGGGCAGACCAGACAAAGGGCTCTGCTGGTGTGTTTGAAAACAGGGGGTCGGCATTGAGGAATTTGAAGTCCGGTTTACGGTGTGTAATTGCAGAACCAATGTCCAAAAGTGTTTGTCTGTAATAGGCAATAAGCAGACAACATCCAAGACAAAAAACATAAGAATTGTAAACAAAACAAACAAAAAACTACAATGTTGTTTTGGAGCTTGCAACGCAGCAGCCATACTCGGCGCCATCTTGAGTCCAGTCTCTGCTAATGCACCTATAAGGCTCTGTAGATGGCTTCATGGACAGAGCAGCACGAGCCCAGAGAAGGTGCGTTTTTATTCGCAGACTGGACTCAATCTTTCAAATGCGCATCTCTGATCGTTATAGCGCTGCGAGAACCATGCCTTAGTGTCGAAACCGTTTGCATTCAGCACAGAATTCTCTAGTGCAAACCTCTATGAAAAACCTAGGGGCCGGTGTTCTGTCGATGTTTGTTCCCCTATGTTTCCCCTTAGGTTAGTGTTCCCCATAGTGCCGTTAAACATTAAACATATGGGGAACAGACTTTGACACTAACCTTAAGGGGAAACATAAGGGGAACAGACTTCGACACTAACCTTAAGGGGAAACACAAGGGGAACAGACTTCGACACTAACCTTAAGGGGAAACATAAGGGGAACAGACTTCGACACTAACCTTAAGGGGAAACACAAGGGGAACAGACTTCGACACTAACCTTAAGGGGAAACATAAGGGGAACAGACTTCGACACTAACCTTAAGGGGAAACACAAGGGGAACAGACTTCGACACTAACCTTAAGGGGAAACACAAGGGGAACAGACTTCGACACTAACCTTAAGGGGAAACACAAGGGGAACAGACTTCGACACTAACCTTAAGGGGAAACACAAGGGGAACAGACTTCGACACTAACCTTAAGGGGAAACACAAGGGGAACAGACTTCGACACTAACCTTAAGGGGAAACACAAGGGGAACAGACTTCGACACTAACCTTAAGGGGAAACACAAGGGGAACAGACTTCGACACTAACCTTAAGGGGAAACACAAGGGGAACAGACTTCGACACTAACCTTAAGGGGAAACATGGGGGGAACAGACTTCGACACTAGCCTTAAGGGGAAACATAAGGGGAACAGACTTCGACACTAACCTTAAGGGGAAACATAAGGGGAACAGACTTCGACACTAACCTTAAGGGGAAACACAAGGGGAACAGACTTCGACACTAACCTTAAGGGGAAACAAAAGGGGAACAGACTTCGACACTAACCTTAAGGGGAAACATAGGGGGAACAGACTTCGACACTAACCTTAAGGGGAAACATGGGGGGAACAGACTTCGACACTAACCTTAAGGGGAAACATGGGGGGAACAGACTTCGACACTAACCTTAAGGGGAAACATAAGGGGAACAGACTTCGACACTAACCTTAAGGGGAAACATGGGGGGAACAGACTTCGACACTAACCTTAAGGAGAAACATGGGGGGAACAGACTTCGACACTAACTTTAAGGAGAAACATGAGGGGAACAGACTTCAACACTAACCTTAAGGGGAAACAAGGGGGGAACAGACTTCGACACTAACTTTAAGGAGAAACATGGGGGGAACAGACTTCGACAATAACGTTAAGGGGAAACATAGGGGGAACAGACTTCGACAAAGGGGAAACATAGGGGGAACAGACTTCGACACTAACTTTAAGGAGAAACATGGGGGGAACAGACTTCGACAATAACGTTAAGGGGAAACATAGGGGGAACGGACTTCGACAATAACGTTAAGGGGAAACATAGGGGGAACAGACTTCGACAGAACACCGGATTCACGAAACGTTCTTAAAGAATGTTTCTTCTTAACTACCATCTTCTTCTTAATTTCAAAAAGTTCTTAAAAGTTAAGAATATTTTGTAATCCCGAAAAAACTTCCTAAGAAAGTTCTTATCTTTTTTTTTATGATTGTTTTTAAGAAAAAACGTAAGAAGCATTCAAATTCTCGAAAAAGTATTCTTAAAAATCATCGTAAATAACATCTTAAAGTTAGGATAACCTCACTGTTGTCTTAAAAAGGTAAGATGTTTAATGAATTAACTTGGTTTTTCATGTTGAGTCTGAAGTCACAATGGGCGGTTTACGTAGAAATATGATTTTAAACCAAAAAACTTTTTTGACTGTTTTGTGTTTAATTATATTTTATTTTCAGCTTTCAAACCATGTAAATGTTATCACCAAATTCAAACAATAAATGTTGTTTTGAAGCTTCTTAATGTGACCAATCATGCTAATTCAAACGGATGCGCGCTGCACATTAAGAACATTTTCGTGGGGTCAGGGAATGACGTAGGGGGGCGTTCATCCAAAAAAGGTTGAGAACCACTGACATAGAGGAAAATTCATCTGCCCAGAAAGTAGTCTCACCACTTAAAGGTCTATTCAGACAATGTAGCAGCTCGAATATCACATGTAAAAATTTTAAAATCAATATAGGTGCTATAACAAATATACTGTATAACATTACCTTAAATATGTTTTTGTTGTAAAACTTGGAAAAAAAAGCAAGTATTTATTCTCTCTATATATTTTTTGTTTAAGTGGACATACAATATTTTAAAGACTTCAAGTTGTGTCTCAAACTTGTGTCAATCCTGTTAACCATCATAGCTCCCCCTTATTAAAATAATGTACAATTTAATAAATAATAATAATAATAATAATAATAATAATAATAATAATAAAAATCTGTCATAATGACATCATCATCCTCTCAGGATGTGAACTCTACAAGCACAAGTGTCTACTTTTCTATTATTATTATTTCTTTAACATTTGATCTTATATTTTCGGTTTGTCATCAGGGAAGATCTTGAATTGGAACTCGTGTAACCATGATTTTGAAAAATTAGCATTCAATTTTCTTTGTAAAAAAACATCTGGTTGTGTCTTTAAGCATAAATCTTTTCATGGCTAAATGAACGGTAAAACCGTCAACCCTATTATTTTTTAAAAAGGCTACAGTAGTTTGAGATGGTACAGTGCAATTTAACAAAGACCTTCTTTGTCTGATAGAATGTTTGAAATCTTACAGAGTTGTACTTTAAAAAACAACCCTTTTCAAATGGAAAAGCCACATATTTCGCAGTATGACCCATATTATTTTAAATATGGCAATCATTCAATGCTGCAGTCTATAGGCTACAGTACTGTGCAAAAGTTTTAGGCACTTGGGGAAAATGTTGCATAGTGAGGATGTCTTCAAAAATAATGACATAAATAGTTTTCATTTACCACTTAATATCATACAAAGTCCAGTAAACATAAAAAAAAGCTAAATCAATATTCGGTGTGACCACCTTTGCCTTTAAAACAGCACCAATTCTCCTAGGTACACCTGGACACAGTTTCTCTTGGTTGTTGGCAGATAGGATGTTCCAAGCTTCTTGGAGAATTCGCCACAGATCTTCTATCTATTTAGGCTGTCTCAATTGCTTCTGTCTCTTCATGTAACCCCAGACTGACATAATGTTCAGTGGGGGGCTTTGTGGGGGCCATGACATCTGTTGCAGGGCTCCCTGTTCTTCTATTCTAATCTTTTCTATTTGCAAAAGTAATGTTTGGGAGTCTATCATTTATATTTCCCATTGACTCACTAAAGCTGAAGATATAACTAACCATCTTAAGACAAATGCTTTTGTGAAACATCTTATGTGCCTTTTGCACAGTACTATATATGTTAAAATATTAGTATATTACCATCTGATACATCACAGTTCCATGTAATAATGAACTAATAACTAGTCTGTGTTTGACACTGGAAAATCTGTAAAGGCTTTTGTTCACAACTGCATTTTATTGTAACAATCAAAGACATGAAGAATGATGAATTCTGTATATAATCTTCCATGAGAAATGTTCAGCTTTTTGTCATAACAACACTCACAGACACTGATCAAGAACTGTATCACTTGGTGAAAAGGCAGGCAAGTCAATTTATAAAAACAAAGTAGAACTGCAAAAAAACGTTTAACTCACTTAACGTTTAATTCAACACTGAATCTCCTAAACATGCTGGTCGATCTGTTTGAAATAACCGTGGTCACTGCAACCTGCAAAATGTCCTTATGGTAAAGGTGAAGGTCAGTTTTGTATCGGACAGGAGGGGGGTGTTGTTGAGTAGCTGCTCCATGGCATGGTGGTGAACACTGTGTGAACTGCTGTGATGTCACGGGGTAAACGGATGAACCCATGCATGGATCCACAGCACGAATTAAACACCCATTGTGAAGGGGTTACCGGGGCAATGGCCCAACACAGCACGGCAAGTGATGGAGACCTGTTGCTATGGTAACCCTCTTTGCTTTAGTCTGAAATGACAGGGGGAAAAGAGCAGCTTCGTCTTCTTTGCCTAGAGATTTTTCCTTTATTTTCTCTGTATTGTATTCTTTCTGGTGAGAACCCCGTTTGTGTAAACTGCAGGGTAAAGAAGGAACGGACGATTTGACATTTACAGTGAAAATATTAGTCAATTCAAATCACAACAAAACCCCACAGGACTGCGCACAACTGCCAAGACACTAATGTTAGTCTCTTCAATATTTTTGTTTTGCTCTGAAACATCTCCGAAACAGCAGTCAATTAATACTGAAAAAATAAAGTGAAAAATAAAGAAGTACAAGAACATGAGGAAGACAAACATGAGGGATTTCAAGAAGTGTTTACAGTACAAACACTGTCCCGAAACCTAAATTATAACATACATACAAAAGAAATTGAACTTTTGAGTTCAATATAAAACACCATTCTAAAAACCTTTGATAAATCAGGCTTTTGTGTAAGAGTTGACACTTTTGCAAAATGTAAAAAAGAAATGTGGTTTGTAACATAATTTTGGAAACAATAAATAACTCATCGACTCTTCCTACAAGGAAAAACAACCAATCAAAATGGCAACAGCACGTTTGAAACGGTGGTAGTTTTGTGCGGTTCTTTTTCAAAATGAAAATAAAATAAAAGTATTAAAACAAATATTAAAACATTACTATATGGAGGCAGATGACGGATGGTACTGGTTCCAGTTTTTCGAACGTGGCTTACTTGGATAGCCGTACAAGTTTCAGGATTCAAGTTATTCTTTCTTCAAAACAAGGGTCGATGGAAACAATATTTAGTTTGGGGTCTAGTGGCTTTTAGTCCATGTATGTTAGCTTTGAGGTCACTTATGTGCAAGTGAACTATCTTTTAGCAGATATACAGAATGCATTTAAAACTTATTTCTCTACCTGGAAAATGACTCTAAAATATTGACGATATCATCTTGCACTCAGGGGCGTATCCAGACTTATCACCCCCAAGTAAACCACATTCAAAGAAAGGGACCCTGGGGTTAAAAGTACGGAGGGAGAGTTGGATGAATGGATTAGAAATGTATGAGGAAGGGTAGGAGGTGTGCTTGTTGGAACACAGTCCAGAACCGGTTCCAGAGGAAAAGCCCATGTTTCTCTAACCCCAACCCCCACCCCATCTTTTTTTTTCTATTGAGTAAATGACTTTATCCGAGGCTGGTGATGTTGGCCCGGCCACCAGGTGGCGCTACAATGCGTTGAGTGGTACGACGAGGGATGTTGTCATCAATTTGAGCCCCTGCAAAATGTAAAAAAAGCATGGGTTAAATGACAAGCACAGAGTTAACATATTCACGTAACAGTTTCACCGTTTTTTTGCGCGTGGTATTTCAGCGCAAAAACCTGCGTTCTATTCACTGACCACCCGCAATCTAGTTTATGCAGGCGCAATGCATCTTAAATATTTAAATAAAGTCACTGTCATTTCTTACCACACACAGCTCCTTTCTATGCAAATTAGACTTGTGGTTATAGATTGCGCTTAATTCACAAAACTCCAATTGCTTGGCTCAGTTAACATTGCGCTAGTACCGCCCGAGGAAAGCAGGTGGTAAACTAAATCTTATATACAAGGGTGTACATTTTCTATCGATCATATCAGCAGTAATTAATTTAATAATGATCAAATGATGGAGAAATAAGTAGTCAAGCCACTCTCAGCATGTTTAAGAGATGATTCATGTGTGATTTGCTTAATACCTTTTTTTCAATCGAGCGCAGAACGTGGAAAGCGCATATGAATATATACGGCGCTTTAACTCGCCGCAATTCATTCTTAGTGAACACAAACTATTATGTTTACAATAGTATACTAATGTAATGCCTACTACATACTGCTACTATACTAAATAGCATTTGAAAGTGTACAGTATGCAGCAATGAATGTTTGAAACAGTAGTATGCTATTAGTAGTAATACACTGTTGCCACATGACGTCACCTCACTATGTTGCATGTTTACGTCAGCAAGTGACATTCAGTAATTATCACAAAAATACAGTTATTTTGTCTGATAAAAAATTAGTAAAATGTTAAAAATCATGGTTATCAAGTCGAGCGAATCAAGTTGAGCATATTCAATGCATAAAGGAATTTTCCATACTGTGCACAGTTTACAAACTGCAAACGTCAAAAATTGAATGAGTACAATGGTAATATGCTATTCTGAACATACTCATTGAAACTTTATGGCACATTATATTTATTAATTCCATTCATATGTCATACAGATACGACACCCGGTTGTTTACTCACCAGACAGGCTGAATCCCGACTGGTGCAGGTTGCGAACTGGCTGAGGAGCTAGTTTAGCCGGAGAAGACTTCCCGGAAGTGACAGGGGTCATTACCTTGGGTGTTACAGTGACCTCACACACTGGGCCATCGTACAGACCCCGAGGGACCCCACGCAGCTCTGCAAGCTGTGACGAGAGACGCCGTAGTCACTCATGACAAACTTTACAACATGCTGACACAAAAACATTCAAACCAGACAACAAATGTTAAAAATACCATGAAAATCACAGACATTTAGTTTATGTCTGATAGATTTGAGACAGCTATCTACAGTATATGCTAGTTTACTCCTAAAAATCGTTTAACAGATATATGCATTCAAATTTGTCTGTTTCTCTTGTCTAAAATCAACCCAAAAATATTGATGATACCATCTCTCATTTAGGAACGTATACAAATATTTGTCCAATTAAAAAGCTCTCTAGAATGAGAATGCTCTCTTAAATTACAAATACACCTGTCTCTGATACAATGTTCCTTACAATGCAAGTGAATGGTGACCAGAACTTTGAAGCTCCAAAAAGCAAATAAATGCAGCATAAAAGTAACTCCAGTAGTTAATCCATGCCTTCTGAAACAATATGATAG
This sequence comes from Myxocyprinus asiaticus, assembly GCF_019703515.2. Lineage (NCBI taxonomy): Eukaryota > Metazoa > Chordata > Actinopteri > Cypriniformes > Catostomidae > Myxocyprinus > Myxocyprinus asiaticus. Next base: position 40,616,388 of record NC_059376.1, on the reverse strand, counting down.
GTGTGGGTGAGAAACAGATCAATATTTAAGTCCTTTTTACTATAAATTTCCACTTTCACTTTCATTCTTCTTTTGTTTTTTTGCCGATTCGCATTCTTTGTGCATATCGCCACCTACTGGGCAGAATTTATAGTAAAAAAGGACTTAAATATTTATCTGTTTTTCAACCACACCAATCATATCACTTCTGAAGACATGGATTTAACCACTGGAGTCATATGGATTACTTTTATACTGCCTTTATGTGCTTTCTGGAGCTTCATAGTTTTGGTCACCATACATTTGCATTGAATTGACCTTCAGAGTTGAGATATTCTTCTAAAAATCTTCATTTGTGTTCTGCTGAAGAAAGAAAGTCATACACATCTGTGATGGCATGAGGGCAAGTAAATGATGAGAGAATTTCCATTTTTTGGGTGAGCTATCCCTTTAAATAATTTTTCAGTCTATAAATGCTGTAGAATGACACTGGGAATCAACAACTTGTCCCACCTGATTTTCCCCTACAATTTCCAGCAATTCTAATAACTTGTGTGTATATAAATGTATATGTACAGGTATATCTATAACCCCACCTTGCTGCGAGCCTTTATCCTTTTGTAGACGTAGTCAGCGAAGGGTTTACGGGTGATGTATCGTCCAGACCCCTCAGTGGTGTGAAAATTCCCGTCCTCCAATACGATCTTCCCCTGACTGATCACCACCACAGGAGCTCCACGTACCTCAATACCCTCGAAGATATTATACTCCACTGCCTGAGAGTGACAGAGAGAAAGAAAAAAGGTTAACACTGAAAGACTGGAAGAGATTGTTTGACCAGCCACAGTTCATACACAGAATGCATTTAAAACACATTTCTCTTCCTTATTTATTTTTCCAGTTTATTTTAGGGCCAGGTTTATCTCAAAAAGGTGATACCAAAATAATAAACCATCATAGAAAAACTCAAGTAACTGCAAAGCCTGTGGCACCCAAAAATTAGAGCTGGCCAGACTGAGAAAACTCTTGCCAATTTTGTGTGCAGTGTTCATCAACTAGTCTGCAAACAAACCATGTGCTATTTTAGGGGCTATAGGAGCATTTCTCACATGCACAGTGGTGATAGTTCATTAATTGCCCCTTGAGGGGTTTGAACCTGTAACCTTTCAGTTTCTAGTTCAGATCTTTAACCACTAAGCTACTTCTGTAACACACTCAGTAGCACATGCCTTACGTAGTTAAATATTAATTCAACCTTATACATTACGGCAATAAAATTGACTTTTGCCAGCATGGTATAATGAGTATTGAACGGCCTGCGTTAATATATCCCATAACATATATTAACTTGAGTTCACCTGCTCGGTGACAGCCTCGGCATAATTCATCTTTGCATATTTGATCGCATCAGCATTTAAATCTGGCAGAATTAAATCAGTGTGGACAGCAGCATCGTCTGTCAGAGAGAGGGTGGAAACGCTTATGGGGTAACTAAATTATGATGTTTTTAAGTGCAAGAAAACCTTGACTAACATTTGTTTATTTTAGAGGAACAAAATCTAGTCTATCCTCACCAGGTGGTGGTTCTTTGCAGAGATGATCTTGCTGGCATCGGGGTCCCAGAGGACCAGATCAGCATCGGAGCCCACGGCGATGCGGCCCTTACGTGGGTACAGGTTAAAGATCTTGGCGGCATTGGTGCTCGTCACGGCCACAAACTGGCTTTCATCCATCTTACCTGTCACCTGTGAGACAGAACATCCATCTTTCTCAAAGACAAGGTCAAAAACTTCTTGTGGGTCAATGTCAATTTATTTATATAGCACAGTTTAAAACAACAACAGTTGGGGGCCTGGGTAGCTCAGCGAGTAAAGACTCTGACTACCACCCCAGGAGTTGCGAGTTCGAATCCAGGGCATGCTGAGTGATTCCAGCCACCAAAGCAACCAAATTGGCCTGGTTGCTAAGGAGGGTAGAGTCACACTGGGTAACCTCCTCGTGGTCGCTATGATGTGGTTTGCACTCTCGGTGAGGCGCATGGTGAGTTGTGGGTGGATGCCGTGGAGAATAGCATGAAGCCTCCACACGCACTATGTCTCCGTGGTAACATGCTCAACAAGCCACGTGATAAGATGCGCAGATTGACGGTCTCAGACGCGGAGGCAACTGAGATTCACCAGGATTGAGGCGAGTCACTACACCACCTCGAGGACTTTGAGTGCATTGGGAATTGGGCATTCCAAATTGGGTTGACCAAAGTGCTGTACAATCATTACAACAGAAAATAAAATAGATACAAATAAGCAAAATATGAAAACATACTATATAAGTTCAAAATAAAAGAGCAAAAAGAACTTGTAGATACTCTACAAATCAAGAAGTATATCTAAGATAGATTAAAAGCTATTGAAAATAAATTACTTTTTAACTTTGATTTAAGATCATGAACTGTAGGGGCAGTTCTAATGAAAGCAGGTAAGCAGTTCCACAGCTTAGGAGCCACAACTGCAAAGGCATGATCACCTCTCAGTTTCAATTTGGACCTGGGGACAATCAAGAGCCTCTGGTCAGAGGACCTTTGGTGAGCAGACAATAGATCAGACAAAAAGGAAGGGGCTAAACCATTTAAGGACTTAAAAACAAAGAGTAATAATTTGAATTCAGTTCTGTAGCGAATCGGCAGCCAGTGTAGGTTAAATAAAATAGGGGTAACATGTTCGCGTTTGCGTACATCTGTCAAAAGCCTGGCAGCAGCATTCTGAACCATTTGTAACCATGCAAGAGAATATTGGCTTATTTCTATATAGAGAGAATTACAGTAGTCAAGTCTAGATGAAACAAAGGCATGAATCACCCTTTCAAAATCTTTGAAAGAAAGAAAAGACTTTATCTTGGACACGTAAGTGGAAGAAACTAGATTTGACTACAAAATGTATTTGTTTATCGAACTTTAAGTCACAATCAAACAATACTCCCAGGTTTTTCACCAATGGTTTGACATAAGGAGCTAGTTCACCAAGATTAAGGTTAGGCATACCTGAGGCCTCAGACGGGCCAAACACAATGATCTCAGTCTTACTCTCATTAAGATGTAAGAACTTTGATGATAACCAAGATTTTAAATCTGATAGAAAGGCCAGCAATGGTTCCAAGCCACATTTATCAGGGGTTTTTTTTTTTTCAAAGGTAAATAGATTTGGGTGTCGTCCGCATAGCAACAAAAAGATAAACTATGTTTCTTAAAAATAGAGCCTATTAGAAACAAGTACAGGGTAAATAAAATGGGAGCTAGAATGGAACCTTGGGGAACCCCACAGATGTAAATTCACCAATCTTACCAGAAAAACGTATATTTTTATGGAAAGATTTGAACCAATTTAGGGCATTTCCTTGGATGCCCACACATTGCTCAAGACGGGAAATGAAAACATCACGATCTACAGTGTCAAACGCAGCACGCAAATCTAAAAGCACAAGGATTGCATGATCCCCTGAGTCAACAGAATATCATTCAAAACTTTTAAAAGTGCAGACTCAGTACTATGATGTGTTTCAGGTAATCGGGTACCTGTCCTGTTGTAAGGCACTTATTGATAAGTGATAGTATACTAGGACCAACAGTATTGAAAACATGTTTAAACAGATGAGCAGGAATGACATCCATGGATTAAAAAGTAGGCTTCAACTGGCCAACAATTTCTTGTAAAGAAGAAAGAGAAATTAGGTCAAACTGGTTTAACACGCTTATATTGGTAGTAGAGACAGACTGATCTTGATCAAAAGGTATAATATATTTTATTTTCTCTATCACATTCCACACAATTGACAGATCTGAAATGTAGGTGGCGCTCTAATGCATTTCAGCCCTCACAGATGTGCTCGTCCATAGACATTCAGTCTAATTTTAAGTTCATGCACCAGCCTCATTGTTTCATTGAATATCTCAGCCTCTTGAGTAGACTAGCTCATTCTTAGGTGTCATTAGAAAGCTGAGATCCTCCCCTTTGTGATTATATACAACATTTTATTAGATTATACAGCCAAGCAAGCTCACAGACAAGTTAAATATGCCAATTCTTTTTTGAAAACTGCCTAAGGTACTGTAAGAGCAGATAAAAAGTTTTTGACTACTTGGGGCTTACAACAGCAATGATCGGTGCATAAATTAGATTTGATGTCTTACGGAAATCATATTTCACATTGTGATTCTTTTGAAAATCTTTCGAACTGTGGTATTAGGGCAACAAAATAACGGGTATAGTCACATTACTGAGAATGCAAGCTTTAATTTGATATATGACTTGCTTATTTAGGTGGTATGAGAAAGACTTTTATCATTTGAATATTTCTACCCTATTACCTCTAGGGGGTGCTAATTTGTGACGCGAATGTTTTCAGCCCTTATTTTGTTATTTTATGTAACAAATGCAAAAGTGATGGCACTCTCAGAAAAGTTTAGATTCTAAACTTTCAAATGATACCTCATATGCCTGACTTATGTATAGCGGGACTTTAACATTTTAAGAATAAATTATTATTTTTTTATTTTATTTTTTCAATAAAGCGAACCCCTTAGAGTTTAAGGGGTTCTTTGCCTGTTCTAAAATACTAAAAATTCAAATAAAAATGGTAACACTTTACACACTCAAAAATATATATTTTAGCCCATTTTTAAGATTTACACATTTCAATTTCATAAAAGAATTTTAACAAACTGAATTATGTAATAGTTAAATGAATAAAATTAAAATATTTAGGTTTTAGGATATTTTATTTGGTTAAAGAGTACTCAATTAAATATGATGGAATTTTGTTATGAAAATAAAATGCATACATTTTAAAATATATTTTTTTTAACTGAATAAGTTTGTATTTGTTATAATCAGTTAATTATATTAGTTAACATTAAAAAAAAAAACAATGAACAATACATGTACAGCACTTAATTACAATTAAATTTAAAAACTAAATTAAAAAGAAAAAAACTAAAATTCTGTCAAATTGAGTTATGTAATTTTTAACACAGTTAAATTAATAAAATTAAAATATTTAGGTTTTTAGGTTATTTTATTTTGTTAAAGATTAGTCAATTAAATTTGATGGAATTTTGTTAGGAAATTAAAATGCGTACATTTAAAAAATATATTTTTTTTTTTCAGAATAAGGTTGTATACATTAACATTAGTTAATTACATTAGTTCACATATAAAACAATGAACAATACTTGTACTTAATTACAATTAAAAACTACATTAAAAAGAAAAAAAAACTATAATGATCCTAGATGGTATTTATTTATATTAATGGATAAAATACAGTAGCTGTAGTGCATATAATATATCATCACTCACCACACATTTGTCCCAGATGAGAGACATTCTCTCCTCAGTGCCGTTTGTTCCTTCTGGGATGAAGGTGAAATTATCTTTGCCAACGGCCCTCTGAGAGGTGTTGAAGGTGCAGTGCGCACTGCCAGTAACCTGCAGATCACCACTGCACAGAAAATATACAAACACAGGTTTGTAAAAGAGGATTAAAGCGCTCATCAAATACCCTAAAATTAATTACAAATCATTAAGAGATTTTATTCTTAATCATTTGTAGCTTTTCCTAGTTCATCATAAGAGAATGGGGAAGAAAGATGTCACATTATTATCATGTGTAATAGTGCCCTCTAGTGATCGCACATGACTGTGCCCATTGCCAGCAACACAACATGACTTGGGTTGTTTGGAATGGCATACTACCATACTACTCATACTATCTTTGCATTATGAAGTATGTGTAAAATGCAGAGTACACACACTTTCTGCATGCATGAAATACCTGGGTGACTTAAATGGACATTTACCAAAATGTGCAGTATACACCAGAGCATATGGATTTCGATTGATAAAAATCATTTTAATTCAGACTAATTTGCAAATGAAAACTGATTTGTGAACCCCTTCGACTAATTCATTGAAAAATTAAGATTCACTGACAAATGGGACATCACTATGGCTTGCAAGTACATTTTAATCTACACAAGAGCAATATCTAGCTCATTAAATATTTTAGAGCAGAGAAAATCTAGAAAATATATATTCTCAGTTGAGATTTCCATTACTTTTTCAGCCCTGGAAAACAATTTTATTGCCAGGTTTTCCATGTAGATGGGAACCCTGCTCATTATTTGGGATTGTCCAAAGCTTAGCTTATTTTCCCACAACATTTAATTAAAATGCAAAAATAATAATGTTAATAATAAATGCAAAAATAAATAACTGTATGTCAGCATGCAATGTAGTTGAATGAAGTCATGTGATAATAATGTAGCGTACTACTGTTATCTTTGCGTATATCATACAATATTTATGAACAAATCAGCAGGCATGTTTATACACAGTGGGACTATTCCTAAGCTTTACAAAAAATTCACTGGGTTCCAAATAACTACCGTTATCTCATTTAAGGCAATGGAGCAGCTGTGTCCACCCACCAGGCGAGCAGGGAGTTGAGATAGTCCGGTGTAGTGGGGTCAGGACTGAGGGGGGGAGATGTGATGTAAGCTGCAGCTTTGGCCCAGTTTTTGCTCCAGTAATGAGTGCCGTCCGTCCCCAAACTAGCTGAGATGGGCTCCCCGTACACCACGGTACCTGTGGAGGTACAAAGCAGCGTCACGATTGTTGAAACCATTTTAAGAGTTGTCCACAGCAAAACGAGTGTCTTAGATTCAGATCACACTTAAAGCTCATAGGCACTTCTAGCCTTCTTCTAATGGGTGGCGCCATGATGATTCTGATTGCAGCTGGACTGTTTTCTGGTTCTGTCAACCATAAGAAGTAATGTAAAAACTACCAAAACGAGCGAATCAAATTTTAATACACAGTTGTTTCAGTGCTTATTTAAAAAATAATAACAATAAAGATTATTCTGCACTATTCATGCCAACATTTTGTTTTTTTTTCAGGATCAGCTTTTAATGAGATTTTTTTTACTGTCTCTAGTCACCACATGACATTTTAAGTCCCAGAAAAAATATCAATGTGACTCTAGATATGAACATCATAGAAGAGGTGTATTTCAGTAGGGTAAATGTTTTGTGTGAATTGCATTTTATTTGTTTTTATTTTTTGTATGTATGTATTATTTCTTTAATAGATCTGGAAAAAAAAAAAAAAAAAGAGCATCCTGTCATTGACCCTTCATTACATGTGGCCATAATACACGCCTGTTACCCTCTGTTATTGTATTTTATGATGCACTGTGAAAAGAATCCACGTTATGATCATGGAAAAAGGTTTGCTCTAGACTGTTCGGCTCGCTGTCACACATGCATTTTTTTCTAACGGAAGTTTGGGCTGTTTCTATGAAGGATGCTTAAACAGTGGTGTAAAAAAGTTGTTCTACACATAAAAGTGTTTTATGGGTGAGTTAAAAACATGTACATATTGTAGGCCTAACTGTACACTTGTCATAGCAATATCTTCTGTTCTCTTTTTTTTAAAGAAAGACGAAAGGTTTTCTTGAACTGTTCTCTTGGCCATTTTTGAAAGTGTGCGAAACTTTTGAAAACTTGCATTACCTTCAGTGGTGTAAGTTTCATGTGAACACTAGAAAGGACAAGTCAAATCGTCAAACTCCATAATACCCTTTTGCCGGCGTTTTCAGAACACCAGCGCCTTTTCACTCTGGAGAGAGAGCGCTCACTCTAAAAAGTCACACTGACAGAATATTTTCAAACTGTGCAAGTGTAAAGGTCTGATTTATCAAACATAGAACATTTGATATTTTACTTGCATGATTAATTGTAAGTAATATATGACACAATTAATCTAAAGGGGATGGTAAGGGGGGATGGTTACTGGTATTTCTTGCAACAAAGGGGATGGCATTCCCTCACATCCCCCCTCAACTCGAGCCCTGATCACGACTCTAGTATCAGAACTATGGAGCCACTTCTTTTTTTTTTTTTCTTTTTTTTTTTTTTGATTTGTCCATTTTTTCAAATGTAATACACTAAACATCACATTCTCCGCACATTTTCACGTTGAGGAAAAAAATTGGATATTCATGGATTGTCGTGGAAATTCGGCTCTAAAATATCAAACATATTTGATAACCTCTGATTAGATGCAATCGTAGTCTAAGGGTAAGCAATCAGAGTCTGCACCCATTATATACTATGCAAAATATGACTGGTCTAAAACTGGGGCCAATAAGTGCTCGACCCAACTGCAAATTGGGGCTAAAATCTGTGTTAAAGGGTATTAGTTCACCCAAAAACCCACTCTCATGATTTACTCACCCTCATGCCATCCCAGATGTGTATGACTTTCTTTCTTCTGCAGAACACAAATTAAAATTTTTAGAAGAATATCTCAGCTCTGTTGGTCCATACAATGCAAGTGAAAGGTGACCAGAACTTTGAAGCTTCAAAAAGCACATAAAGGACACACAGAAGTAATCTATACAACTCTAGTGGTTAAATTCATATCTTCAGAAGCGATATGGTAGGTGTGGGTGAGAAACCCACTCTAAACCTCTAAATCTCCACTTTCACTTTTACATCTGAAAGTCACATGTGGTGCCTGTTTAGTTTCACTTTCACATCTGAAAGTGAAAGTTAAAGTGGAGATTTATATAAAAAGGACATAAATATTGATGTGTTTCTCACCCACACCTATTATATTGCTTCTGAAGATGTGCATTTAAACACTCGAGTCGTATGGATTACTTTTATGTTTCATTTATGTGATTTTGGGAACTACAAAGGTCTGATCACCATTCACTTGCATTGTATGGACCAACAGAGCTGAGATATTTTTCTAAAAATCTTTGTGTTCTGCTAAAGAAAGAAAATCATATACATCTGGGATGCCAGGAGGGTGAGTAAATCATGAGAGAATTTTCATTTTTGGGTGAACTATCCCTTTAAAGGGGTCATGACATGAGGACTTTATTTTTCATTTGTCTTTTGACATAAAAGGTCGTTGTACTATAAAAACATACTGTAATTTTCAGAACTCAAAACTTCCTCTGCAATGAAAAAAAGCTGCAAGAACAGCTCGTTCTCTACTTCTGTGATTTTGTGATACCTAAAAATGCTATCTAGGAAGGCATCATATAAGGTTTTGGAACAGAGCCGATGTCACATTTGTTGCATCTTTAATCATTTTAGAACCAGTTTCCTAGTTCTTTGATTTAGTTTAATAGCAATCAATCGATGGTACTTTAAGATCACACAACTGTCGTACCCTTTTTCCTGGCCTGGGCGATGACATCAGCAGCACTCTTGCTCATCACCTTGGTGATATAGAGGGGACAGTTGGTCTGATTGGCCACAGTTATGGCCCGGTTCACAGCTTCAGCCTCCACCTATAAAACAACAACAGACCTTCAGCTCAAATTACAGATGCATCCCCTGTAAAGTGCTGTTAAGCACATCCTGAATGCTTACTGCACTTGATGTGTGCCAAAATACTCGGCTGAAACTTTCTGAAAGGTTTATGAGTCTTTTATACTATTGATCAGTGAAATCCCCTGATAACTATAAGGAAACAACCTTTTCAGAAAATCAATATTTTTACCCAGTCCTAGTTGTGACAGATGTATTTGCTGAAGATTCTGTCAGCATGTGCCCTAGTTTATAGCAGTACCTCCTCTGGACGGCTCAGGACATGTCCCTCAGGACCAGTGATACCCAATCCCAAAATTCTCTTCTGCTCCTGAAAACATGACCGCCAGAGACACAAAAGCAGATGTTAGGAAACGACAGCTTCAGTCACCATTCACTTTCATTATATGGAAAGAAAAGAGCAGCATCAACATTCTTCAAAGTGTATCCTCATACGGGTGAGTAAATGATGACAAAATCTTCTTTTTTGGTGAACTGTCCCTTTACGTTGATAGTCACCTGATAGAGAGAGGAAAGGTGGGCTTACCTCAGCGATGATGTCACCATTCTCTGCGTGCACCTGTGCGATGGCTCCCAGATCCCTGATTACACTGAACACCTCATACATCTATAACAACAGAAGTTTTGTTTCTCAATGCAGTGCTGTGTGTTTTATCATCTGCTGTGGATCTAAAGCTACAGGAAATGGGGTGTAGATCACAGCATGCTGGACCGTTCCCTTGCGACCATCAGCACTGCACACTCAAATCACACCAATGCATGGAGAACATTACTGCAGTCTCAATGTACCATTTACACTATGGGTCACAGTCTATTTTGCAGTTTTTATGTTGCATTGACAGTAAAATCTGCATGATTTAAAACATATGCATGAGAAATCATATCTAAATCTAGAGTATATGCATTTAAAGACACATGCATGAGAACTACCGTCATACCTGGGAGTCGTTCAGCTGGAAAACATCCTTGTAAGCCAAGTAGACTAGGAAAGAGTTGACGCCTGCAGAGAAGGCAAAGAATAAAGATCAGGATGTAAGACATCAGACACGAATAACACATATACAGAAACTACAAAAGCAAACAACGCACTGCAAAAAAATATTTTCTTAAATAGTATTTTTGTCTTGTTTTCCAGTAAAAATATTTAAACATTCTAAAAACAAGATAAATTTACTTGACAAGCAAAATGGCGTAAGAAATTTTGTCTTGTTTTCAGAAAAATCTAATTAAATTTAGTGAGGTTTATGATTAAAACTAGAAAAAACTGTTTGCCAATGGGGTAAAAATAAAAAATAATAAAAATTCAATAAAGTATATTTTGTCAGATTTCTCTGAAAACAAGACTTAATATCTTATGCCATTTAAAATAAAAATAAAAAGAAAGACAAAAATGCATTTTTCTCCAAATCTAAGCATAGTTGAGCCAAACCCATCTGTCACTGCACAAATATATCAGAGATGGATTCTGGTCATAATTTCTTTCTTTCCTTTCCTTTTCTTTTCTTCTTCTTTTTTTTTTTTTTTTTAACAAAATGTGTAGTCCTGCAAATGCTTTTCCCTCTATAACTGGCGACTTCCAATGCTAAAATTGCTGTCAGTGTGAACGGCCCTTTAAAAATAAAAGAACTCCATACTTATTTAAACTGTCAAAGTGTATTTATTTATTTATTTTGTCAAATGTGCACCATAGCAACAGCAGGACTAGTATTTTTCATCAAGTTCCCATTTTAAAGTAATTATTAATTATTAATAAGTACTAAATTAATTAGTAATGTAAGTTTCTATCTATTGCTTGCTTAATTTATGTGCACAATTTTTTATGTCCACTTTATGTTACATTTTCATACTATTTGCTGTTTACAAAATGTGTAGTTCTGCAAATGCTTTTCCCTCTAGAATTGGCAACTTCCTGTGCTAAAATTGCTATCAGTGTGAACGGCCCTTTGAAAATAAAAACTAGAATGAAGTTAAAGAGATAGCTCACCCAAAAATGAAAATTCTCTCATCATTTACTCACCCTCCTGGCATCCCAGATGTGTATGACTTTCTTTCTTCTGCAGAACAAAAATAAAGATTTTTTTAGAAGAACATTTCTGCTCTGTAGGTTAATTCAATACAGTGAATGGGTGCCAAAATTGTGAAGCTCCAAAATCCACGTAAAGGGAGCATAAAGGTAATCCATATGACTCCAGTGGTTAAATCCATGTGTTCAGACATAATATGATAGGTGTGGGTGAGAAACAGATCAACATTTAAGTCAATTTTTGTCATAAATTCTCCTCCCTGCCCAGTAGGGGGCGAAATGCACAAAGAATGTGGGTCACCAAAAACAGAAGGAGAAAGTGAAAGTGAAGGAAAAAGGACTTAAAGATTTATCTGTTTTTCATCCACAACTATCATATCGCTACAGAAGACTGAATTACTGAATTACATTTATGTTGCCCTTGTGGATTTTGGAGCTTAAAAATTTTGGCACCCATTCACTTGCATTGTATGGTCCTACAGAGCCGAGATATTCTTCTAAAAATCTTCATATGTGTTCAGCAGATGAAAGAAATTCAAACACATCTGGAATGGCATGAGGGTGAGAAAATGATGAGAGAATTTTCATTTTTGGTGGACTGTCCCTTTAAGTGTGGTAGATTTACCATACTTATTTAAAGGTGCAGTATGTAACAATTTTCATATAATATTCGCCTTTTTTTTTGCCAATGTGTGAACGGCTTGTAACGCAACTTAAAAAATTAGCCCTTCCCAGACTTCCTAGGTTGCCTATTAAAGCCTGTAGACTGATTTTCATGCAAAGGGAGCGGGTCGCTTTTGCCGTGAAAATCCAAAGATTGTGACTTTATGCGCGCTCCCGAGAGCCTTCTACTGAATCCCGTCTGGCTAAGCGGGAAAGTGATCGTGGTCGAGTGAAAACTAGAGTGAACATCGGCAGGACGTTTGATTCCTGGAGGGACCTTCGTTCGGTTTTGGTGATCAAAACCGACCCTGAATTGACGTTCTTCATATTGGACAGGTAAGCTTACATAACTGCAAAGCATGTGAAATATAGTGCCATAAGGATTGATCTGTGTCATTTTAGATAACTTGATTTTGCCTGCTAACGCTGACGAATTGCAAGCTACCTTGCTTCGTAACTTTCAAATAATTTCAACGATCTTCTCTTTATACTAAAAGTCAGGTATACAGGATAAATGTAAGCAAATTCGCTGGTTTCTTGATCGTAGGACAACATATGACATACAAAACATACAATAGTGCAACATAACAGTGCAGTGCAACAGTAAACTGTCTGGTATAGTTCGGTAGTATGTAGCTGTATGTGTGTATCACTATGCTATGTTAGCTGATAAGTAGTTTTAGTTTAGTCTCAAAGTTTGTAGTAAAACAATCATAACTGTGTAATTTTAATTATGCTACCTCATCTGTCAGCATGATGGCGGTGAATCACGTTCAGTCTCTTTTTATGTTACGTCATTATTTTGGCCGATGCTCGCTCGCTCGCTCGCATCCCTATGGAGTGTGTGCACGATCGCGAGCATGAGCAACAGGTAGCTGGCTGCAGTTCACTTAACGGCCACAGGTGTCATTAATAACAAGGGTTTCTAAATCTTACATACTGCACCTTTAACTTATTAAAATTGTATTTGTCAAATGTGCAACATAGCAACAGCGGTACTTGTTCACAATAAACTTTATTTTTCTACAAGTACATTATACAAATAATAAGTAATAAATAAAGTAGTCATGTAAGTTCCTATCTATTTCTTGCTTAATTTATGTGCACAATTCTTGTGTCTACTTTATATGACATTTTGCACTAATTTGCATTGTATGCTGCTAAGATGCAAAGATTTTGGTAATACAAATATACAGTTATTTGACATGATAATACAGTAAATAGGACTAAATTGAAATAGAATGGAAACATCTCGTACCATGATCTTTGACCAGTGCCTCGACCTCCTCCTGCATGCCCTTGTGCCACTCTGTGATGTCCACATGGAGCGAGTAATCACAGCACGATTTATGATCTGCCCACTCTCTCCACTGGTTAAAGGCAGCGATCAGACTAACACCAGGCTCGGGAACCACATGATCAACTGACAACATAAACACACACACATAAAAATCAACTTGACTGTGCCATAGCATGTTACCACCAGTATAGTTATCTTTCAAAGAAATCGATTATCGGAATTCGATTATCATTAAAGCTCAACATGAAATATAATAATATCTATGACTAAAACACACCATTGAGGGTACTATCATTCCTGAGAAATCAATATAACATCTGTCAGAATCCAGCCACATCTGGATACTGACATCCATGTTTTGTTCTGTCTTGTGTGAACACATGGCTTTGCGTTTGTTTTCATAGCCATGTGTTCTTTTGTCTTGTCCATAGTGTCAGGATCCTGTCACTTGGTTTGTTTCATTTTGTGACTGGATTCTGACTTGTATTGTGCCTGTCGAGTATGTGTGTGCGTGTGTGTGTGTGTGAGCATGTGGCTTTGTTTGGGTTTTTCACTGCCACATGCGTTTGAGTCTTGAGTGATAACCCCGCCCTTTCGTTTGCCTTGAAATCAGTTCATTAGTTGCACCTGCCTTCCTCGTTACCCTTCATGTTTTCTCCCCTATTTAAGCTCCCCTCATGTTCAGTCCAGTGTTATTTTGTAAAGTTTGTCAGTGTGTGAGTTTCGTGTATTCTAGTCTTGTCTCCAGTTGGATCCTGAATGTCAGTCATGCCATCCCAGATTTGTGTGACTTTCTTTCTTCTGAAGAACACAAATTAGGGTTTTTAGAAAAATATTTCAGCTCTATTGGTCCATACAATGCAAGTGAATGGTCATCAGAACTTTGATGCTCCAAAAAGCACAAAGGCAGCATGAAAGTAACCCGTAAGACTCCAGTGGTTAAATCCATGTCTTCAGAAGCGATACGATGGGTGTGTGTGAGAAACAGATAAATATTAAGTCCTTTTATACTATAAATTCTCCCCCCTGCTCAGTAGGTGGCATTATGCACGAAGAATGCGAATCGCCAAAAAACTAAAGAATGTGAAAGTAGAAATTTATAGTAAAAAAAAGAGGACTTAAAAATGTATCTTTTTCTCACCCACAAAAAACACCTTATTGCTTCAGAAGATATGGATTTAACCACATATGGGTACTTTTATGCTGCTTTTATATGCTTTTTTTCAAAAAGAGCTGAGATATTCTTGTAAAAAACTTTGCTTGGCAGAAGAAAGAACGACAAATACATGTAAATGATATGTGAATTTTCAGTTTTGGGAGAACTATTCCATTTTTATTTAAAAAAGTTTATTAGCATGCGTATTTTGAAATCAAAATAAACAAAGATTGATAAATGCTACAAAAGTATTGTTAATTTTTAGCTCATGTAATCGGTAACACTTTACAATAAGGTTCCATTTATTAACAATAGTTGATGCGTTATGTATGTTTTTTTCAAAAGATATTTTGTTAATGTTAGTTAACAAAAATACAATTGTTCATTGTTAGTTCATAGTGCATTAACAGTCTACATAGTGCGTTAACAAGCACAACTTTTGATTTAAAAAATGTATTTGTATATGTTGAAATTAACATGAACTAAGATTAATAAATGCTGTAAAAGTATTGCTCATTGTTTCATGTAAACTAATGTAGTTAATGTTTACGTAAACCACATTTAGGTAAAGTGTTATTTTATTTTAATCTATTGACAGCTTTATATTTCATATTATTAATGGTTATAGTCTTTCATTTTGAACATACTGATCATCGTTGTGCCACCAGCGAGAGCAGCTCGCGTGCCCTGGTAGAAGTCATCGGCTGCTGTCATGCCCCGATCAGGCATCTGAAAGCGGGTATGGACATCAATGCCACCTGGTATCAGCATCATGCCATGGGCATCAATGGTCTTCACACCACCAGGAACTATGAGGTTTTCACCAATTTGCCTGGAGAGAAAGACAGAGGTCAAGAGAGGTCTGAACTCTACTGTCTTCAGTTCTGACAAAGGAACAGGCTATTAAAATAAACTTGCTTGATGACTCCATCCTCAATGTAGATATCCGCATGGAAAGACTGATCATCATTCACTATCTTCGCTCCTTTGATTAGAAGACGGTCACTCTGAGAGAAAGAGAGAAGTTTATTCCCAACAGCTGTGTGCATCTATTTATTAATTTTTTTTAGCATAACATTTAATACATCACAATATTACAGTTGCAGTCACTGCAGTGAATATGCAAATGAGACGCAAAACCACTGACAATCAAAAACCTGCACCAATCAACAGCTTTCAATAAATGTCCAACAAGCCCTGCACATCAGATTCAATTATAACTGAAGCAGAAAGATTGCTGAGGCACATTGATTTACAGTACCATGATAAGAGTGATTCTTATCATGGTAAATCAATTCTGACATGCTATCATGAGGCCAAACGTCATTTCAGGACACTGGAATCAACTGCAGCCCGCATGCATGCAGTCCTGTAGAGACATTTATTTTAGAGTACTGTGAAGGAAGAAAACTGCTAAAACACTCAAACTCCTGTCAGTCCTTCATCTTACATCACTAGAATAAAATCTGTATTTCTTTGCAACACAACCTGGGTTGGTGGAATATGTTTTCACGACTTTTGACATTTGAGGTCACATTTCACTCAAAAACAAAAAGTAAAAAAACAAAAATTATTTTTCTTTTGTATAAAGAAAAATAAGCACATTTTAATAATGAAATAAAGCACATTTTAAAGGAATAATTTGCCCAAAAATGAAAATTATCTCCATTTACTCACCCTCATATCATCCCAGATGTGTTTGACTTTCTTTCTTCTGCAGAACACAAACGAAGATTTTTAGAAGAATATTTCAGCTCTGTAGGTCCATACAATGCAAGTGAATGGTGACCAAAACTTTGAAGCTCAAAAAAGCACAAAGGCAGCATAAAAGTAATTAATATGACTCCAGTGGTTTAATTCATGCCTTCAGAAGTGATATAATAGGGATGTGGATGAGAAATACAGTATGTGCTTTTTTATGTGCTTTTTTGAGCTTCAAAGTTTTGGACACTGTTGACTTGCACTGAATGAACCTACAGAGCTGAGATATTCTTCTAAAAATCTTAATTTGTGTTCTGCAGAAGAAAGAAAGTCATACACATCTGAGATGATATGAGGGTGAGTAAATGGAGATAATCATTTTTGGGTGAACTATTCCTTTAAAATGTGCTTCATTTTATTATTTAAATGTGTTATTCCGTTAATCACATTTAAATAATGAGTATTAGGAATTTTCTTGACTAAAAAATGACTGCAGTACAATGACTTTAAATAAACATCAGTTCAACAGGCAATACAACAAATACAACCATAATAAAATTATGAAAAAAAAAAAATAAAAACTAAAGTAAAAATGGAAAACAAAAATTAAAATAAAAAATAAGTTACATTTTACATAAAAATAAGAACATTTAAATATTAAAATAAAGCACATTTTAAGCACATTTAAATACTATGAATTATTTTTTTTTAAGGTTAAATATTACTAATTCAATTAATTTATTTTTCAATAAAAACAGGTAGTGCAATTATCGTAATATATAACTACCATAATGTATAAATGTTTAAATAAATACTTTAATATTCAAATATTATTTTTTTTAATAAAAATATTATTTAACTAACTATTCAACAAATACTATTTTTTAATAATATTTGATAAATTCACTCAAACATATTTTTAAGATTTACCCATTTCAAAACAAATTTCAATCAAATTGAATTGAGTTGTCTTTAATAAAATAAAAAAATAAAAAGTATTTTAAGTATTATTCATTTAATTGTGTTAAAGATTACACAATTCAATTTAATGGAAATTTGTTATCAAATTAAAATGCTTAAATTTTAAAAACAGGCTTATTATTTTTTTATTATTATTTGAGTGTAATATCATAAAAAAACACGTTACAGTAATGTGAAAAAGATTTTTCACATTAAGGTAAAGAGGATAGGGGAGGTGGGGGTAGGGGTGCTCATTGTCATTAAAATAATGTCAATAATGCATGACTTTGTGTACAAAAAATCTTAATGGTCCTAAAATAGGCTTGTGGTGATGTGGCCGAGCGACATCTGTGGAGAGCAAGGCAGGGAGAGAAAGAGCGGTAAGGATTGACACCTATGAGAAATCACCTCTAACAGCTGTTTTGTGTTGCAATGAGAGCTGGAGGGGGTTAAAAGGGCGGTCCAAACAGCCAGCAGCAGTGATCATGTGTGCATTTAATGTTATGCTGAAAAGCAGATATTTGTGTGTGTAACACTGAAAAGTGTAATAAAAAAACGTACATTGGATTGTTTATCCTGCTCCCGTTTCCTCCTTCACAAGAGAACGAGTGAACTACGTATCACAGTGGTGCTGAAACCCTGAAATTAGGAGGAAGAAAACACCGTCATCGAGTCCTCGCCGCTGACCGATGTGTTCAAGACCCTCGCCAGCATCCACCAAGCCCAACATCAGTCTCTGCTTGAGCTGCATATGGAACAGGAGCAGCGGTTCCAGGCGCTCTTCCAGGCTCAAGCGGAGGACCGGCAGGTGCTACGGAGCTTGGTACACTGGGAGGGGTCTTCAGCCATGACCCTGGACCCACCCATAGCTGTTCCGCACGTCACCCTGTTCAAGATGGGACCTCAGGATGACCCAGAGGCTTTTATCGAGCTCTTCGAGGAGACAGCCGAAGCCTGGTAGTGGCAGAGCACCCAGTAGGCGGCCCGCCTACTGCCGCTGTTGTCCGGGGAAGCCCAACGCATGGCCCAATAACTTCCTGCTGCCAACCTCCTGGTGTACGAAGATCTGAAGAAAGCCATCCTGCAACGGGTCAGCCGCAGCCGAAGAGCAACAACGCCAACACTTATGCTCGCTAACACTCAGCGAGGTTGGCCACCCATTTGCATTTGCTTGAAAGCTCTGTAACACCTGCCGAAGGTGTCTGCTAGCTGAAGATAGTGACGCCGAGGAGATACTCGATCTGGTGGTACTGGAGCAGTTCATCGCCCAGCTACCGAAAGGGACAGCGGAGTGGGTCCAGTGCCACCGACCGGCGTTGCTGGATGGGGCGGTCCAAATGGCTGAGGACCATATGGCGACGTATTCGGGGCCGGTGAGCCCTCTTCTTCTTCTCTCTCTCTCTCTCTCTCTTCCTTTCTATCGCCTCCCTCTCCCTCTCTTTCTCCTTATCCTGTTCCTATTCCCCGGAAATGGGGAATTCCGACCACAAATTGGGAATTCCGACCACAAAACCGGTTCCCCGGTCCCGTGGGCCGTTCATCCCGCCGGTTTTCCCTAACCCTCTCCACTCTCCCCCACAGGCTGGTGAATCAGCTGGGTGTGGGCGTGAAGTCTGGGCCGGTCTTCTGGAGCTGCAGGGAACCTGGGCATTTCCATGACCGATGCTACGCAATGGAGGTGGAGACATTGGTCCGGATCCCCGACATGCAACAGGCCAACCCTGATTGAGCAGGAGTGTACCGGATACCTGTGAGTATTAAGGGAGGTACATACCAAGCCTTGGTGGATTCAGGTTGTAATCAAACCTCCATTCATCAAAGCTTGGTTCAATCCGAGGCTTTGGATACGAGCCGGTGGGTGAAGGTAAGGTGTGTGCACTGGGATATTCAAAATTTCCCTGCAGTGATGGTCATTATTCAATTTCGGGGAAAAAAGCATACTGTCGAGGCTGCGGTTAGTCCCCGCCTCCCCCATCCACTAATCTTGGGTACAAATTGGCTGGCATTTACAACTTTATTGAGGGGAATATGTGTGGATGGGTCCTGCAATAAAGTGTATCGGTGTATGGTGTGTGATTTGCCGGCTGGGGAGGCGGTGCCAGGGCCATCTACGTCAGCTCCACGTCAGGAGGACGTAAGGGAGGGGGAAGTCTTGGCTACCCCAGCCCTTAGAGGATTCCCTGCAAGGGGTTTCCCTCTGGAGCAGATGTGAGACGAGACCCTTAAGCATACCTTTGACCAAGTGAAAGTGATCGATGGTCAACACCTCCAGCCATATCAAGGATCGGTTGTATCGAGTAATGCAGGACACTCAGACAAAGGAGGATACAACCCAATTGTTAGTACCGAAGAGCCGTCAGGAAATGTTATTCCAGAAGGCTCATTATAATCCGATGGTGGTCATTTAGGGCAGGAAAAGACATTGAACCATCTAATGGCCCATTTCTATTGGCCAGGCATTCACGGGTTCGCAGGTGGTGTACAGCATGCCATAAATGTCAGCTGGTGAATCCGCATGGCATGCTCGACGTCCTACGGGAAAATTGGTAGAAGGGACCTTCAAACGGCAAAAACAAAACACAATACATTCTTGACCTGAGAGCAAACTCCACAAACTGGGGCAATTAACATAGGAGAACTTGCTCCAGGCTCAAGAACGTCTAAGCCAGCTATATAATAGGGGTACTAAGCTACGAGAATATACACGGGAGATAAAGTCCTTGTATTGCTCCCCACATCCAGCTTTAAACTACTTGCCATGTGGCAAGGACCCTTTGAGGTCACATGGCGAGTTGGGGAAATCAATTATGAGGGGAAACGAATGGATAGAGGCAGTGCACGTCAGATTTACCACCTCAAACTCTTAAAAACGCGGAGAGAGGTGACCCCCGTGACTTTGATAATGGTGATTCTGGAGAGGGAGGAGCTCGAACCGGAGGTGAACTTAAAAGCCACTGATCGAGTTACCCCAGTCACTTGTGGAGACTACCTCTCACCATCCCAAGTCACGGAGGTTGCAAGCAGAATTCTCCGAAGTGCTCTCGCCTCTTCCCGGTCATACGAATCTCATAGAGCACCATATCGAAACGACTCCAGGGGTAGTGGTACGTCCCTACCTATTACCCGAGCACAAAAAAGAAGTGGTTCGGGAAGAATTAAAGGCCATGCTGGATATGGGGGTAATAGAAGAATCCCACAGTGACTGGGCCAGCCCAGTGGTGCAGGTTTTATATCTATAATGACTTACAGTGATCATTGTGTAGTTTGATTAAATATGATTGTAAAATGTGTATAGAAATTAAATAATAATTGTATTTAGAACCCCTGTGAGCAAGCTGAAGGTGACTGTGGAAAGGAACACAAATCTAACAAAGGAAATATTCCGTCCTTTGTAAGTATGAAGTGATTTGTTTCTAGCTTGTAAAGCAGAACATTTAGGAACAAACAGATGTGAAAATAAAGATTCAGTGGGCCTTACGCAAGATGAATGTTTCTTAACATGCTGATTCTTTACTGTCAGGCATGCACTGACGTATCAACCACACTTATGGCATTAATCAATCGTAAAGTCTGTGAATGGGCTAAATGGGTCATTACATCACATGACACCAAGTCCCTCCTCCATATCAAGTCAAGCGGTAAAGCTGGAAAGGGTTTGCAGGTGTCATGTGGAACTAAGTGTTTGGAATGGCTACATGTATTTCTGACTACTAAGAGTAAACAGACAAATGCAGAACCAAGATTGCACTTAAAGAAATAGTTCACCCAAAAAAGAAAACTCTGTCATCATTTACCCTCATATGGAAGCTGGATCACGACTCAGAATTACAAAATAAAAAGGTAACTCTGACCAGTGTGAATAATTGAATTTTGAATAATGTACTGATCATTTTCCCCCCAGTTCTGATGAATGGAGACCGGAGCTTTCAAGCCTCAAAAAGGACGCAAGAGTAGGTCATACAACTCATGTGCTATATTCTGACTATATCAAGACATCTGAATTCATATAATTGCATTCTGTATGAAACAGACTCAAATTTACAACTTAAATTGTGGCATTTTTCCTTGTGCAAATCGTATGGCTTCAGTAGACTGGGAATATGTATAGTGCATGTGTAACGGGAGCCAGCTGGTACGTGATAGCTGTACAGTGTGTGTAAACCTCATTCCTCTGGCTTCAAGAGGTGTACTAGCGAGTAACGCTATGGGCTGTAGCATTTAGCCTCCTTGTTAGTGCCTCTGCCTCCCATGCTGGCGACGCTGGTTTGAATCAGGACTGGTTACAGTGGTGCTGTGGCCTGGACGGGAGTAAGGTTTAGGGGAATGAGTGTAATGGGAGCCAGCTGGTACATGATAGCTGTGCAGCAGTGGCGGTTTTAGAGGGGGCTTGACAGAAGCCTGGCCCCCTCACGTGCCCCCCCACTCACAGACCCCCCCCCCCCCCCGCAATCCCGGTCAGACGATATAACACCCGTGCTCCACCCACACACCCCACATCCCCCCACACCCATTCGGACAACACTCCACTCGGCACATCATAAGTGTGGTCGGAACGTCAATGAACACCTGACAGTAAAGAATCAGCATGTTAAGAATCATTCATCTGGCGTAAGTGAGTAAATGATGGCATATCATCTATATGTTTATCCTCAGCTGAACATAGTGTATACTGCATCAAGTTAGGGGCTGCTAATGATGGCCTATAAGGGGTTCCATCCATCCCACACCAAATCCCTGTGACCCACTTACAACAAATCTAGTGCATAGTTTCATCCCAAAGACATAAACACTGACTCAAACTACTCCAATGGACATTAAGCTATAATGGTCCCTGGATAAAGTGGACTACCATCTGCACGCATGAGACAAATTGCCTTTTCCAAAAGTGAAGTGCATTGTTTTGCTGTGAGCTAAGAGAACTTCGGTCCTGTAAGTGGGTCAAAAACTCCCAGATTCTTGAGGGTTCAGTCACGTCTAGCGATAGTGAAAGAGTTTCTGTGGCTGATCAGGTCTGTTTCAGGCCTCTCCAAAAAAAAATAACATGAATACTTTGTGAACTTGAACACAAAAATGAAAGTCTATCATCATTTACTCAACCTTGTTTTGTTCCAAACCCGTATTACTTTTTCTTCTTCTTCTGTGGAACACAAAAGGAGATGTAAGGTAGTGTGTCAGTCACCATTCACTTTCATTGCACCTTTTTTTCCATGCAACGCAAGTAAATGGTGACTGAGGCTGTCATTTTGCCTAAAGTAACATCTCCTTTTGTGTTCCACAGAGGAAAGAAAGTCATACGTGTTTGGAACAACATGACTTTTCATTTTCGGGTGAGTTATATAAAACATTTTAATTAACAGGGGTCAGAGAAACTTGGAATGGAGCATCACACTTTTATCTAATCAATGAGTTAAACTGATCCACAGAGAGTGGGAGAGCAACGTAAAAAAAAAACAGGATTCCGCCAATGGGTCTCTTGGCCATTCGATATAATGCAAGTCATATGAAGCGGAACATTGTCTGGAATGTGGGAATGCAGCAAACGCTGCAGAAACATGTCTTGAAAGTGGGCCAGGACTGTGTGTATGTGTGTGTTTCAGAGAGAAAACGATGGTGTGGCGATGTGACATTGTCAGACAATGCTAAGATGACAGAGAGAGACGGAGAGAGAAGACTCTCAGACACCAAAAGGAAACGCCAAAGTCACATTTTTCCCATAATATAATGCTTTAACAAAACATACTATACTCTTATTTAAAATGTATGTTTCCCACAGACAGATTATCTATCTACGATTAAGCTTAACTTGTATTGAACCCGGAATATTCCTTTAACGTATATTGCACCTGGAATTTATTTCATACTTTCAATTCACTTCTGACTGAAAATGCAATTAATACTATCAGAGTGCAGACAGTAACAGAGTTTGCCTCCCACTGGCAGAATTAGCACCATCCCATAAAATGGCTAAAGCTAAGCTGACATCCAAGAGCTAATGGCAACACCTACAGGCAAAGGCATAGAGTGTCTTCCTGTATTTCTCATCTTTCTTTCTCCTGTTCCAGATCTGACCATTCCTGCAGGCCACTTTTATGACATATCAGTGCTGCAGCTTGAAATATCACAGTGAATATCGATGCACACTGTCTTTGTTCTATATTAGGTCATTGATGGGCTGTGCATGTACAAGGCCTGAATCTACCGTATGTAGCACACCATACCATGATATCCACTTTGCATCCACTGTCCTACTTTCCAAAAGATGATTTTCATTCATTTACTCTGGAGACGGGTCTCTGCATTTAGCATGGATATCAAACCAACTCTCCGGCTCATAGCGGCGGTGGGTGCATAGGCCATTGAACTGGCAAGCTGAACTGAGGTTGGTTTTTAATCAAATGAAATGCACTTTTGAAGGTGAATCTTTTCAATGCATGCAATGCATCATTCTCAGATATGTTCCAGTGATGGAGTGCTTTCAATTCTTTGGAGATAGGACAGATTGCAAATACACATTTTTCGCTAGTAAATTAGAAATAAGCACATAAATCTGGGAGGTTACGTTGGTGACGAGCAATAATGTTTTATTTCATTGTGTCTTATTTGAGGCAGTGTGTTCTGGTGTATTCTTAGGGCTAAAATAATATGTTAAAATAATGCATGCATAAAATCTTTTCACAATCTTTTCAAATATAAAGAAATGCACTTTTGAAGGAGAATGTTTTAAGTGCATGCAAATACATCATTCTCAATGTAACAGTAATGGATTGCTTTAAATTAATTGAGATAAGACTCATACAAAAGACATATTTCTGCTAATATGTTAGAAACAGGCATTTAAATCTTAATGGTTATGTTGTTTTTTTTATCTTATAATATCTTATTCAAGGCAATGTGTTCTGGTGTATTCTTAGGTCTAAAATAAAATTCAAATAGTTAAAATAATGCATGCCTGCAGCCTGCATAAAAGCACTTTTGAAGGTGGATGATTTTAATGCATGCAAAGCCATCATTCTCAAATATGTTCTAGTGATGGATTGCTTTAAATTAATTAGAGATACAGTAAGGTATATATATAATACATACTTTTTAAAGTAAAAAATAAGTTTTGTTTGTGATGAGCAATAATGTTTTATCTTATTATCTGTATGTTTGTATGTATGTATGTATATATATATATATATATATATATATATATATATATATATATATATATATATATATATATGTAAAAAAATAGATGTATATATTTAAAATGCTAAAATAATGCATGCATGCTTAAAAGCTTTCCATAATCTATTTTTAAATACAATGAAATGCACTGGTAAAGATTAGTTTTTTAACAAGCGCATGCAAAACTTATTCTCAAAGATGCTCTAATCATGGATCACTTTATATTTATTCATAGATGCATTCAATCTACTAAATAAGATAAAGAAATGTAAATAAGGAATGTTATATAAGTGGCTATAGAAATATGGTTTTATTATATTCCTTTTTTCAAATGAAACTATGTGTTCTGGTGTATTTCTAGGATTTTAAAATAATGCATGCATGCCTTAAAGCTTTCCATAAGCAGATTTTTAAATACAAAGAAATGCACTTTTGAAGGTGAACATTTCCAAGGCATGCAAAGCCATCATTCTCAAGATTTTTCATTAATGGATAACCTTATTTTAATAAATAAGACACATTAGAATGAAAAAAGTAATGTATGCATATATGGAGGTTATATTTTTGACAAGCAATGTTATATTTTATTGCATCCCATTTGAGGCCATGGTGTATTTCTAGGATGGTAAAATAATACATGCATGCATGCTTAACAGCTTCCATAAGCTAGTTTAGTATGTCTGCAAGCAGCATGCATACAAGCAGGCTATTAAATTGAGCAGATAATAGACATCCTGTAGGTGCTGACCCACAAAGACACATTTCAAAGCCTGATCATACAATAGCTCTTTCCACACAGAGGAATAAGTGATGACTTTAATTCAGCATCTTGTGCAATCCTATTGACACAATTTGGCCACTATGAAACCACGGAGTCTAGCTGCATATAATGTGATCAAGTCTCCAAATTAAATGCTATATGGACTCGGTTTGGGTAGGCGCTGTCATTTCAGGAAGCCTTAAATTCACCAGCCTATAATCCGCCAGGTCAGGACACTTTCTGAGCATTTACAAACCATCAGTTATGTGTTCATTTCTACTCACGGTGATGCGGGGGATGTTCTTCTTGCCCTGGTATCCGGACATCTCGGCACTGATGGCTGGAGATCTGTGCGTAATTGTTCCTGATGCGCTTTTGGAGAACCGACGCCCCGCGACTCAATGACACCCGCCGGACAAAACAATCCGAATGCAAAGGCAGAAGGCTGTCGGGACGAGAAGGCAGGTATTCTATTGACGGATAGAGAAAATTCCCCAGTGTTGAAGGTGACGGGCTTTTCTGTGTTCCAGCGCAGCGCCAGGACGCTCCAGATAGACAGTCACCGATGGAGAGATTTACACCGCCGAGCATGCGCAGCGCCCCGCCCTGATCCAAACACACGCACGCGCGCGCACACAAAACTGCTCTACTAAATAAATGTACATGTACATAATTACCATCATTAATAATAATAATAATTGTTATTATTATTATTTACTAATAAATTAATAAAAAATAATACTAATTAAAAACTTTTCTATTTATTTCTATAGAATATACATTTTGTTTTGAGTATAAATGGTTCATATTTTAAATGGTAGGCTAAATGTATTAAGTGTTTGCTGTCAGAAAAAAAATAAAAATAAATAAAATAAAATAAAATAAAAGGTTTATGGAGATTGTGGAATCTAAATATTTCTGTGACCCTAGAAATCAATCCAGGCCTGGTCTATCCTCAAAGACCTAATCACTAAGCCAATTTAATAGTATTTTTATCAAATAAAAGTAAAATAAATATAACGAAATAAAAATGTATATATATAAAAAATAAAATAAAATAAATAAATGATCAAATAAAATCACATTTACTGTATCTCTTATTCAGAATTTTCAGTTGATATCGTTTTTTTTTTAAATTATTATTATTTATATATTTATAATTGATATAGTTAGACCTAGGCTACTGCTTGATTGCATCTTCTTAAGAATTTTGTTTAATATTATTTTATTTGATCTGTTTTGGTAGATTTTAATGAGTAATAAGGCTAATAGGCTACTTCCAAAATCCTAACTGAAAGCATGAACAGGACAATTGAATATGCTAAATTAAACGTAAATAATTACAAATAAAGATTACAATTCAAATACAGTATGTGAGAGGCACTTTTCAGAATGTGTGTTCTTGCAAATGAATCTCTCTTTTCAGACATTCCCATAAATGTGACGACTAAATCAAAAACCTTTAATGGAGGAATTTACAATATGGTAATATATAACTGATTATTTAAGCAATGAATGAAACATTCGATTTCACTTATAGTGTTGCGTGCATCCACACACACAACCCCTCCAGTTCTGTACATGTAACCTCAGAACACCTGCCCGCAGCCAATCGCGTGAATGGAAGCCTACAGGCTCCTCCCACTGAGTTTCTATGGTTGCCGTGGGTAACAGGGAGGCTGGTGCTCTACTGCTGTCCTCCATCAATGAACAACAGCCAACACAATGGATTCCTCTTGCGTGGGATAATTTGATTTTTCATGGACTGGATCTCTTGGCGTGGCTAATCCTTCTTTATCAATGTGAGCAAATTGACCCACAAAGGAAAAATGAGTGCACAAACTTTTTGCAACCCTCTAATATTGTAAAATGTGCAGATGGCTGTATTGGTGGTTCTTGGTATAGAACATAACAGATGTTTGGTTACTGCCACCACCGTGTTTATCATCATTTTGGCTTTATAGCCATTAGGAGGCAGTAGTGTGCCAACTGTTACTGGCTGTGTATGGAATAGCACACTCGAGTATGTAACAGGAAAGAGTTGCCCACCACCCAACTGGGGTTGAACATTATAAATAGAATAAAGAATAGTTCGAACAATTTAATGCAAATAAATAAATAAATTAATAAAAAATAAAAAAAATCTAATCTAAACTAGGTTAATCTGTAGCAGATGAATATGGTAATCTTATATAATTTTAATGTAATTTCTTCATTACATCTATCTATCTATCTATCTATCTATCTATCTATCTATCTATCTATCTATCTATCTATCTGTCTGTCTGTCTGTCTGTCTGTCTATCTATCTATCTATCTGTCTGTCTGTCTATCTATCTATCTATCTATCTATCTATCTGTCTGTCTGTCTATTTATATATCATCTATCTGTCTATCTATCTATCTATATATCATATATCTCTCTGTCTGTCTGTCTATCTATCTATATATCATATATCTCTCTGTCTGTCTGTCTGTCTATCTATATATCATCTGTCTGTCTGTCTATCTATCTATATATCATCTATCTATCCGTTTGTCTATCTATCTATATATCATCTATCTGTCTGTCTGTCTGTCTGTCTATCTATCTATATATCATCTGTCTGTCTGTCTATCTATATATCATCTATCTGTCTGTCTGTCTGTCTGTCTATCTATATATCATCTGTCTGTCTATCTATCTATATATCATCTATCTGTCTGTCTGTCTGTCTGTCTATCTATATATCATCTGTCTGTCTGTCTATCTATCTATCTATCTATCTATCTATCTGTCTGTCTGTCTATCTATCTATCTATCTATCTATCTATCTATCTGTCTGTCTGTCTATTTATATATCATCTATCTGTCTATCTATCTATCTATATATCATATATCTCTCTGTCTGTCTGTCTATCTATCTATATATCATATATCTCTCTGTCTGTCTGTCTATCTATCTATATATCATATATCTCTCTGTCTGTCTGTCTGTCTATCTATATATCATCTGTCTGTCTGTCTATCTATCTATATATCATCTATCTATCCGTTTGTCTATCTATCTATATATCATCTATCTGTCTGTCTGTCTGTCTGTCTGTCTATCTATCTATATATCATCTGTCTGTCTGTCTATCTATATATCATCTATCTGTCTGTCTGTCTGTCTATCTATCTATATATCATCTATCTGTCTGTCTGTCTATCTGTATGTCTATCTATCTATCTATCTATCTATCTGTCTGTCTGTCTATCATCTGTCTGTCTGTCTGTCTGTCTATCTATACTGTATATCATCTATCTATCTGTCTGTCTGTCTATCTATCTATATATCATCTGTCTGTCTATCTGTCTATCTATATATCTATCTATCTGTCTGTCTGTCTATCTATCTATATATCATCTGTCTGTCTGTCTGTCTATCTATATATCTATCTTCTATCATCTATCTATATGTCTGTCTGTCTGTTTGTCTGTCTATCTATCATCTATCTATCTGCCTGGCTGTCTGTCTATCTATATATCTATCTTCTATCTATCTATCTATCTGTCTGTCTGTCTGTCTGTCTATCTATATATCATCTATCTGTCTGTCTATCTATCTATATATCTATATTATGTCTGTCTGTCTGTCTGTCTATCTATCTATCTATCTATCTATATATAATCTGTCTGTCTGTCTATCTATCTATATATCTTCTATCTGTCTGTCTGTCTGTCTGTCTATCTATATATCATCTATCTGTCTGTCTGTCTATCTGTATGTCTATCTATCTATCTGTCTGTCTGTCTATCATCTGTCTGTCTGTCTGTCTATCTATCTATACTGTATATCATCTATCTATCTGTCTGTCTGTCTATCTATCTATATATCATCTGTCAGTCTGTCTATCTATATATCTATCTATCTGTCTGTCTGTCTATCTATCTATATATCATCTGTCTATCTATCTATCTATCTATCTATATATCATCTATCTATCTATCTATCTATCTATCTATCTATCTATCATCTATCTGTCTGTCTATCTATCTGTCTGTCTGTCTGTCTGTCTGTTTGTCTGTCTATCTATCATCTATCTATATGTCTGTCTGTCTGTTTGTCTGCCTATCTATCATCTATCTATCTGCCTGGCTGTCTGTCTATCTATCTATCTATCTATCTATCTATCTATCTATCTATCTGTCTGTCTGTCTGTCTGTCTATCTATATATCATCTATCTGTCTGTCTATCTATCTATATATCTATCTTATGTCTGTCTGTGTGTCTGTCTATCTATCTATCTATTTATAATCTGTCTGTCTGTCTATGTATATATCATCTATCTGTCTGTCTGTCTATCTGTATGTCTATCTATCTATCTGTCTGTCTGTCTATCATCTGTCTGTCTGTCTGTCTATCTATCTATACTGTATATCATCTATCTATCTGTCTGTCTGTCTATCTATCTATATTTCATCTGTCTGTCTGTCTGTCTATCTATATATCTATCTATCTGTCTGTCTGTCTATCTATCTATATATCATCTGTCTATCTATCTATCTATATATCATCTGTCTGTCTGTCTGTCTATCTATATATCTATCTATCTGTCTGTCTGTCTATCTATCTATATATCATCTGTCTATCTATCTATCTATCTATATATCATCTATCTATCTATCTATCTATCTATCTATCTATCATCTATCTGTCTGTCTATCTATCTGTCTGTCTGTCTGTCTGTCTGTTTGTCTGTCTATCTATCATCTATCTATATGTCTGTCTGTCTGTTTGTCTGCCTATCTATCATCTATCTATCTGCCTGGCTGTCTGTCTATCTATCTATCTATCTATCTATCTATATATCATCTGTCTGTCTGTCTGTCTATCTATATATCTATCTATCTGTCTGTCTGTCTGTCTATCTATATATCATCTATCTGCCTGTCTATCTATCTATCTATATATCATCTGTCTGTCTGTCTGTCTGTCTATCTATATATCTATCTATCTGTCTGTCTGTCTGTCTATCTATATATCATCTATCTGTCTATCTGTCTGTCTATCTATCTATATATCATCTGTCTGTCTGTCTGTCTATCTATATATCTATCTATCTGTCTGTCTATCTATCTATATATCATCTGTCTGTCTGTCTGTCTATCTATATATCTATCTATCTGTCTGTCTATCTATCTATATATCTATCTTCTGTCTGTCTGTCTGTCTATCTATCTATCTATCTATAATCTGTCTGTCTGTCTATCTATCTATATATCATCTATCTGTCTGTCTGTCTATCTATCATCTATCTGTCTGTCTGTCTGTCTATCTGTCTGTCTATCTATCATCTGTCTGTCTGCCTAACTATGGCAAGCAGGGTGGGGTCGAGCAACGTCTGGGCAGAGCGAGGCCGGGAAGATAAGTGGTGAATGAGTTCCACCTGTGTGCCACACCGGTCTCGTGTTCCAGTGAGGGGCGGCGGGAGTATTTGAGGAGAGGAGAGAGAGACACACGAAGCTGTCTGTCTGGGTGTCAGTGTCGGAGCTGCTGAAAAGCAGCTGTGTTGTAGTGTTTAATGTCCACTGAAACGTGTCACATAAAATGTGTTACGTGTTTGTCAAGCCAGTCCCAGCTTCCTCCTTTGCCTTCACTGAATAATTACACTATCTATCATCTACCTATCTGTCTGTCTGTCTGTCTGTCTATCATATATCTAATGTACATCCATACTCGCCTTGCTCTTCCATTTCTATTGTGATAAATAAAATCCTCTTTTGATTCAATTTCAGATATTGATTTAAAGGAATATTCCGGGAATATATTAGGATTATTATAATTTCGATTTGTCCCTCCTTTTCTTAAAATAAGCAAAAATCTCAGTGATCTCAGAGTTACAGTGAGGCACTTACAATGGAAGTGAATGGGGCCAATTTTTGGAGGGTTTAAAGGCAGAAATTTGAAATGTAAAATGATATAAAAGCACTTATATTAATTCTTCTGTTAAAACGTGTTATCTGAGCTGTAAAGTTGTTTAAATCATTGTTTTTACAGTCATTTTAGGGTTTACAGCATTATGTCGTCATGGCAACAAAGTTGTAAAATTGGCTATACCTTCACACAAAAAAGGTAAGTGATTTTATCACACTAAAATCATGTCAACATGAATACTGTTTATGTCTTGTGGCTATACTTTTTAAACACTGAGTATTTTAATGTTTACGGATTGGCCCCATTCACTCATTCGCTTCTTTTTTTATAACATGATGCCTCAAATGCTGTCAATTGAGCTTAACTTGTATGGAACCTGGAATATTCCTATAAAAATGCAAAATAACTTTTTTTTTTTTTTTCTTTCTGACATAACTGGGCTCCACCACCTAATTAAACTTGCAGCTATTTAGTGAGGTCATCAGGTAATAACAATGTAGCACTACTATTTGAAATATTTATTGTTGTATATCGCATAATCTTTCACCTACTACTTTAAAAAAAAATAGTAGGCAATACTATTACAGTATATCCTGTGCAGTATGCAGTAAACAGTACACCAGTATGCCAAATCAGGCTAGCAAAGGCAGTACCTAAGAAATGTACATCCTGTAAAGAATAACCATGCCACACAAATATTAAAATGAAAGTGAATTAACTCACGCAAATTCAGAAGCTGCAATCAACATAAAAGAGACAACATAAAAAAAAAAGTTTATAATTTTTCTACTTTTAATGCAAACAATACACAAAACATGATTTAAACAAGTGTTGTGAATCTGTCAGTACATATCTTACAAAGGTTGGCTAAAAATGCTTTGGCAAATAAAAGTGTACAACTCATCCACCTACAAACAAGACTTGATGAAGAATAAATCAAAAGAGCATTTGGGATACTTTTAGCTTTCACCAAAGTTTACATTGTAATCTAATTGTCCATTTGTTAGACCTGCTATAAATTTGTGTCCCTTCGAGTGAGAGAGTAAAATTATTCAGTTGCTGATGGGACTCAAAAGGAGAATCAAAGCTGGTTTTGTTTCAAACCAACCATCCAAAAAAACAAACAAACAAACAAAAAAAGCAGCAATATGACAGTAATGGACAGAGATCGCCTTAAATCAAAAGCAAAAAGAACAGAAGATGAATTTTCACTTTCTTTGAACATACTAAATTCTGCTTTCCATCATGAAATGAGATGGTTATGAACATCACAGATCATCTTGTAACAATAACAATAAATCGTTAACCCAAAAATGAAAAATCATCATGTTGTTCCAACCCCATATGACTTACTTGAACATCATGAGGGTGAGAATATGATGACAGAATTTTCACTTTTGAGTGAACAAACTTAGATCTGCTCCTGAACACACCATATAACTGCTGCAGCTGATTTGATGCCTTCCATTTGTAAAGTTTGCACAGAAAAAAGGCGTCTCCTGTACAATCTGTACCTGTAGCATGCATCACAGGAGACAATCATCAGAGCCAGGTCGCATGCTTACCTGTCTGTGGAGACGTTTTACCATAAGAAAAACACAGAACCCCACATTCACAATGCTTAACATCATGCACTCACAGTCAGTTCACACACCCCACTGACTGTAAGCCAATTACTCTATCAAACACCACACTCACTCATGCATGCTGTAGATCAACATTTATTACCCCACCATCACCTTTACATGGAGAATTTGGTTGATTGTGGTACATTTTTCTTACCTTCAGATATTATGAAGACATATGGATGGATATGACTGACATGTCAAATGAAAATGATAGCATGTCATTTTGCAATGTAACCATCTTGTAACCCCGCCAATAATCAAAACAAGCCCAATATTTATAACATGATCAATGGAAAAATAGGTAAATGCTTCAAGCCGCAACCCCCCAATGTTCAAGCCAAATGTACGCCCTTAATTCTCAATAAAAACAATGGAATAGCTACAACAATGGAAGTGAATGGGGCCAGTGCATTAATATTAAAATACACATCGTTTCAAAAGTATAGCAATGTTAACATGACTTCAGCATGATAAAATCACTTACTGGGTTTACGGTGTTGAATCGTTATGGCAACGAAGTTGTAATATTGGATATAACTTTACACAAATAAAGTTTGTAAGCAATTTTATCACACTAAAATCATGTTATCTAGCAGATTCTTTACATCTTTTGGCAATACTTTTGAAACAGTGTGTATTTTAACTTTTATGGACTGGCCCCATTCACTTCCATTGTAAGGGCCTTACTGTTATCGTGATCGATGCCTTTCTTTTTTTTTTTCTTTTTTAATAAATGATGGCAAAGTCGAAAATATTGTTTTGCGGTAATCAACATTACGCCACAATTGCTGTCAACAGAGCTTAACTTGTATTAAACCCGAAACGTACCTTTAATTATACGGTTTCCTTTTTACATGGCAAAGAATAAAACACATGACTAGCACGGACACACAAACAATGGAATGACAACAAAAGAAGATGAGTTCTTGAGAAAGTCAGGTTTATATTTGTCATTTTAATATCAGTTTTCCTCCAATATTTGAGAAATAAAAGAAACTACACCATCTTTGCTTCATCACTCCAGTATTAGAATTCAAACGAAAACACATCCAGGAGCTGTCAGTCAAAAAAAAGAGAGATATATAACAGAGAAAGAAAACATAATAATAATGTGCATCAAATATATCATATGGTGTACCTACCCGAAACAGAGCGGGTTAGTTTATTACTGCTGACATGAGCTACAACTTCACAGTTCTGATTCCGTCCCATGCAGGGATACATTTCACCATCCACAGCTCGTCCTGGTGTGGGTTCTCATAACACATGCAAGCAATGGGGCTCAGAATAGGTGCAAACATAACTTGAGGCATGGCTAATGTAACACAAAATTGGCCTCTTGTATCTCCCCTCTCCGAGACAGAAAAAGAATGAAAACGGTGAAGAAAGTGTGGCACAATGACACAGACGCAGGCTGGGTGTGAAATTGCATTTTGCCTCAATGGAAGGGTGACCTTTTAACTGGTTATGCTGCTGAACTCTTCAACTCTGAGGTTTCAGGGTCTATCAAACACATTTTGCTTCATAGAACATGTACTTCAAACAAACAAACAAACAAACGAGCAAACAGTCATTTAAAGTGGTACGTGTTTCTAAGATAATGTAAGGATGAATCTCACGAAACCTGTCAAGAAAACATGCAGTTCATATTTCACAAAAAATATATATTTTTCTTAAAGAACATGAGGCCTATTTCTGGACATTTTCTGACATTATTTTCAAGACAATTAAGCACATTTTCCAACAAAATTCTCATTATTGTTATCAAGGGCGGACTGGGAAGAGAAATCGGCCCTGTATTTGAAATAAAAACTGGCCCAAAATTTGTCGGAGGGGTTGGTAGTTGCCACAAAGTTGTTGAGCAGGGGGGTGCGGGGGGTGTTTGGCCGTTCGGCCCCGTTTTGCAGCCGGCCCACCGGGAAAAGTCCCAGTTCTCCCAATGGCCAGTCCGCCCCTGATTGTTATATGTCCTTGTCTTTGAACGGAGTACTTTTGTAATTCTTCTTATTATTCTCTATGATGATTATCATTACTCTAATATGTGACTGTTTTTTAATTGTGATTTTTCTAATCAGTCTTAAAGTACGTTAAAAACAAAGTACAACAAATGTTACCATCATAATATATTTTAAACATATATTTGTCTATTTTAAGATTTAGGCATTTCAATTGTAGGACAAATTTCCATCAAACTGAATTGAATAATAATTAAATCATCTACATTATTATAAATGAAGCATGAATGTGAAAATATTTAAGTTTAAATAAATACTTAACATAATGCTTAATTCATAATATGTACATTTTTTGAAGATCACACAATTCTATTTATATTAATGTATTTAATATATATTAACATATATTTTCCTTATTCTCAATAGTGATTGTCATTAATGTAATAAGTGATTTTTTTTTATTATAATTTTTCTAATTAGAATAAATTAGGGGCAGTCAAATTAAAATAATCTACATTATTATAAATCAATCATACATTAAATAAATACTTTTACACTGACATTGTTTTGCCTATTTTTAAGGTTTACACGTTTAAATTTCATAACAAAATTCCGTCAAATTGAACCGAGTAATCTTTAACAAAAAATAAATAAATTTTATTACTTTAATTTTGTTAAACATTAAACTTTTCAATTTGATGGCATTTTGATATGAAATTGAAATATAGAAATACGTTGTTTTGGTGTAAATGCAACGTTTAAGTTTAAATAAAGACTTATTACGCTTAATGCATAATATGTACATTTCGTTAAAGATTACTCAATTCAGTTTGACGGAAATTTGTCATACAATTGAAATGTGTTAATCTTAAAAATCAACTTAATTTCTTTTTTTTTTTCTCGAGTGTACAAATACTTTATAAATGAAATAATACATCTTTAATGCATCAAATTAATGAGGATCAGACTATTTTGCATTACAATAATGAGAATTTGGTTGTAAATTGTCACAATGCAAAAAAAAAAAAAAAAAAATCTTATTTTCTTAAAGCAAAAATTGTTGTATTTCCTTCTGCTAAATTTGAGGTGAAATATGACCTGTTTTGTGAAAATCACCTGTATGTGTCTGAATGTAAACCTGCTAAAGTATACTAAATGAGTAGTTTGATCTGTAAAACTACACCACAACACATAAAATATGTACACAAATATGTATGTGGGGTCACCAGATTCGCCTCTACTTTCTGTCATGTTTTGACAAATGTACATATAATAGCATATAGACTATATTCTATAGCACTACTATAGAAACACTACGCTTACTACAGGTGTTCACCATAAAACCGCAAGGCTTTGCAAGGTATTTTTGAAGGAGTGACCTACAGGATAAAATAATCAGCTCAAGCCAAACAGAGTCTGCAGCGATCCTCATTTAAACACGTCTACGAGAGGTATGACAAGCTCACGTTGGATTGGCAGATGCACAATCACAGTGGAAACCCTTTGGCACTGCTGTGAGCCTGGTCCGAGACAACAGGAAATGCATCAAGGCAAACGAGAGTGTGTCTGTGTGTGTATGTGTGTGTGTGTGTGTGTGTGTGTGTGTGTGGCCTTAATAGCAACTCAACTAACCCAAACAAACCGGCTCTTAAACTGAAGTGTGGACATGTATGTCCATGCTTATTGTTTCAGCTATGCCATTCCCAGTACTTACTCAAACTACAAACCACAGCAAAGTTACATACATCAATTGCATATGAAGTGCACCATGCAGAATTTAATGAATAATATGCATGTTGCTGTAGTGATGGAGTGATAACTGGAGCTATAGCTGGTACTATTGTCTACCTTGTATAATACTGTATATAAATGAAAAGGCAAGGAATATGAATATGAAATAAAAGGAGAAATAAAAACATCTAAAACAAGAAAGCAAGCATCAGAGGGCAAGGAATGGCAACACAGTCAAAGGCCAACAAGCAGAAATTCCCCAGCAGAGTGTGTGTGAATAAAACCAGGACTGTGGAATCAAATAAATGACAGCAGGCAGTATGAGGGAGGGGAGAGAAGAGAGGAAGAGTGAGAAAGAGAGAAATTATCACACATGTTTGGCCACTGTTTTGCCACCACTGCTTCAGAAGAGGCATCCAGGCACTGGGTTGTGTTTGGGTTTAAAACGAGCTTGTGGAAGGTGTGGTCAACCTCTTCCCAATGTAGACCCTACCAAAAAAAGAAAAAAAAAAAAAGTCATAAATAAATATTTTTACTGATATACTGTTTTATATTGTAATCTATATTTAATTGGTATTTAGGTGTACATTTTTTATTTATTTTTTCCAACTGATTAGGTTTCCAAATGCAAATTTGAATTTTACTATTGCCTACACTCCTGGGCACAAAAAAATGGGCCAAGACAAAATTGCAAAACATTAAGCTTTAAATGGTCTCCACAACAAATCACTGGTCAGGAAATTAGCAAGAATTAAATAAATGCACTCCTGGTGCACTTCTGTGCCACTGTTTGCTCATTAACTTTTGCTGCAATGAACTAAATAGTCTTCTTGTATGCAAAGGAAAAATCATAATAATGATTAAAACGTTTGATATAAAATTCAAACTAACACATGTCTGGGTGTACAAACTTTTACAAAAATATCTTCTGGGATGTTTTTTTTTCTTAAAAGATTAGTCATTAGTTCAAAGTACTGATAACAAGCTCATAAATGGATCCAGGAGTGATAGAGCAAGGAGAGATCTACAATATGCACACTATAAAAAAAATGTCTGTAATTTAAACGTAAAAGACTGTAAAAATGCTACAGAAATAAAACATTAATTAACGAATATTAACTGTAAAATATACAGTAAAAAATTTTAATATATTTTAAAAGACAATAGAGTAGTTTTTACAATAAAATGTGGTAAAAATGTAATTTTTTTAGATGGAAAAAGTATGATTTCTTGTCAAATTAATGGTAAAAATGTACATTGTTTAACAAGAGAGTACATGTACTTACTACAGTAAATTACTGTTAAAATTACAGTAAAAAACAATAATCAGGCATTCCCAGAATTCCATTATATTTTATGGGATTAGTTGTTTTTTATTTTTAATATCAGTTATGTACATTGGGGTGTTCTGTTTTATATTTAATGTGCTTTAGTTAATGTTTACTGTATTATTTACATTTCACATGTGTTACCCTGATGGTGTTTATTGTTTGTGTGACACTGAGCACTGTCTCTACATGTTTATTGGTCATTGCTCCTGGAAGAGCCCCAGTCTGAGGTCCAGAGTGCTCTGGATCAGGTTTTCATCAAGGATGTCTCTGTACATTGCTGCATTCATCTTTCCCTCGATCCTGACTAGTCTCCCAGTTCCTGCCGCTGAAAAACATCCCCACAGCATGATGCTGCCACCACCATGCTTCACTGTAGGGATGGTAGTGTCCAGGTGATGAGCGGTGCCTGGTTTCCTCCAGACATGATGCTTGCCATTCAAGAGTTCAATCTTTGTTTCTCATGGTCTGAGAGTCCTTCAGGTGCCTTTTGGCAAACTCCAGGTGGGCTGTCATGTGCCTTTTACTGAGGAGTGGCTTCCGTCTGGCCACTCTACCATACAGGCCTGATTGGTGGAGTGCTGCAGAGATGGTTGCTCTTCTGGAAGTTTCTCCTCTCTCCACGGAGAAATGCTGGAGCTCTGTCAGAGTGACCATCGGGTTCTTGGTCACCTCACTGACTAAGGGCCTTCTCCCCCGATCGCTCAGTTTGGCCGGGCGGCCAGCTCTAGGAAGAGTCCTGGTGGTTCCAAACTTCTTCCATTTATGGATGATGGAGGCCACTGTGCTCATTGGGACCTTCAATGCTGCAGAAATTTTACTGCACCCTTCCCCAGATCTGTGCCTCGATACAATCCTGTCTCGGAGGTCTACAGACTTGGACTTCATGGCTTGGTTTGTGCTCTGACATGCACTGTTAACTGTGGGACCTTATATAGATAGGTGTGTGCCTTTCCAAATCGTGTCCAATCAACTGAATTTACCACAGGTGGACTCCAATCAAGTTGTAGAAACATCTCAAGGATGATCAGTGGAAACAGGATGCACCTGAGCTCAGTTTTGAGTGTCATGGC
Organism: Myxocyprinus asiaticus; assembly: GCF_019703515.2. Lineage (NCBI taxonomy): Eukaryota > Metazoa > Chordata > Actinopteri > Cypriniformes > Catostomidae > Myxocyprinus > Myxocyprinus asiaticus. The sequence continues at coordinate 40,577,660 of NC_059376.1, read as the reverse complement.
AAAGGCTGTGAATACTTATGTACATGTGATTTTTTTCATTTTTTATTTGTAGTAAATTTGCAAAGATTTCAAACAAACTTCTTTCACGTTGTCATTATGGGGTATTGTTTGTAGAATTTTGAGGAAAATAATTAATTTAATCCATTTTGGAATAAGGCTGTAACATAACAAAATGTGGAAAAAGTGAAGCGCTGTGAATACTTTCCGGATGCACTGTAGATGTAAATTTACTGGTATCAACAACAGTAAGGTTATCTATAACATCTATAAAAAGTTAACACCTAATTTATGTGACTATTCTAACAGTGTGACTGAGTTGAAACTCCTTTCATCAGGTTTTTATTGATTCAAGTGAGTCATCTCTTGGAATTTCTGAAGGTAAACAAATCAGTTATATTTTCTTACACTCCAATTTTTTATTTTTTTTTTAGGATTTATGCATTTCTATTTCATCTAAAAACAAAATAGTGTATTTTGCATTTGCTATTTGTAACAAGACCACAGTAAGCACATGGAAGCATGGATCTTCTTCACTACCATGGTTAGATGCAACATGATTTCTATAAAACAAATTATGGCATTTTTGTGATTATAAACAGTAGACCTACTCTAAACACAAGTAAAAATTGTTCTTTAGTCACATGTAAATGATCAGATTGGAGAAATTGGAAAACTGTGACTTGAGTGTGAGTACACGTTGACAGATTTTCATTTTTGGATCTTTTCAAAATGTATATATTAAAAATATAAATACGCCACTTGTTTTATTAACTTTGCAACAAATTATCTCAGAAAGAATGTTATATTGTAATTAAACTGTATCTGCATGCTGCAACCTCTCTGCAGTTCTATATAGAGTATATGTTCTACAGTACACACACATGTACAGCTGGAATATGGTGTGTGTGTGTGTGTGTTTTGGCACTAACCCCAATCCCAGTGCCAGGATGTGGGTGAGCAGCAATGATGGCATGAACACTTTGAGGAACTCAGCAGAGAACACGCCTCCTTTCTTCATAGCACCAGTCTTCCTCATGCTCAGAGACACGGATCCAGAGCGCTTCGGGTGACGGAAATGAAACTCCCTGCGACAGGTAAAAGACGATGATTATATTTACAGTTGAACTGTATGACTGTGCAATCAAGTACTACTACAAACTCAAACTTAATTTCAAAAACTGTATCAACTGTTACAGTAACTCTGTTGTGAGTTTGATACCTTGCAAGGTTCATTTAATTTTCCCAGAAATTAAGAAATATTTGTAAAGTTACAGACTTTTATCCAAACTGATTTTGCAGTGCATTCAAGGTGTACAGAATCGAACCCATAACCTTGGTGTTGCCAGCGGCATGCGCTATAACACCCTATATCTCCAGCTGAACACCCTGTCTTTCTGCTTGATATGCATAAAACACATGGTTTTACATTAAAACCATGATATACAGTACATCTAGGGAATATTGGATTGAACTGTTCAAAAACAGGCAAGTTATTTATTTGTGCACATGGAAATATGTGTCCATATATGGGGAAACTTCATCAGTGCTGAGTCAAGACACCATGGGCGTATGCAAAAAACACATAAGGCTTTACATGAATACTGTTACTTACTTTGGAGGAATATTTTCTGGTCGACTGGACCAGTCTGCCACCCAACCCTCCCCTTTATTCATGAGAATATCATCATCTCTGTCCTTCTCCACACTGTCATCATCTGACTGTAAGAGATGAGACAAAAGAGATAAGAAGAGTTGTAAAATCATACAGTTTTATTTCCATTCTCTATAAGACTGCAGTCGAATACTGACTCTTCCAGTAGATTCATATATTATTTGCGGCGCTCACCTGACATTCTTTCTCGCTCTGCATCTCCACATCAAACATGATCTGTCCCTCATCCTGATCAGGACTGTGAGGTCGTGGTGGGCTGTAAAAACACAGAGCAAATGTAAAATACAGATCAGAGGAGACAAGAACTGCTGCCAACAATGTCTGGAGTAAATTATGCTGTATTAAGCTAAAAGCTAGCACTGTAATAAAGAATAAGAAAAGTGATTCTTCTTTGAATCTGATAAATAAAATTCCTTTTTCAATCTGCTGACTATATAAAGAATGTTGAGGGCATTGTTTTTGTTTTGTTTTTTGTGTATTTTTCCCCTATTTCACCCAATTTGGAATTCCCAATTCCCAATGCGCTTTTAAGTCCTCATGGTGGTGTAGTGATTCGCCTCAAACCGGGTGGTGGAGGACGAATCCCAGCTGCCTCCGCGTCTGAGACCACCAACCTGTGCATCTTATCACATGACTTGTTGAGCGCGTTGCCATGGAGACATAGTGCGTGTGGAGGCTTCGCGGCATCCGCGCTAAACTCACCACGCGCCCCACCGAGAATGAACCACATTATAGCGACCACAAGGAGGTTACCCCATGTGACTCTACCCTCCCCAGCAACCGGGCCAAATTGGTTGCTTAGGAGACCTGGCTGGAGTCACTCAGCACGCCCTGGGATTCGAACTAGCGAACTCCAGGGGTGGTAGCCAGCGTCTTTTACCACTGAGCTACCCCGGCCCCTGTTGAGGGCATTGTTGAAGGTTTTTCCACTCTCTCCTCCCTATTAAACGTGCCCTCTATGGAACGCTCTTTCTGCTGGAATGAAAAACTGCTTACATGGAAACTTTGACCATGATTAAATCCTTCTATTACACAGCATGTTTGCACACATGTGACTGCACAATTTGCACAGTGAATAAATTTGATCCATTCAGACTTGTTACTTTGAAATGCCATTTAAAAGTATGCAAACAGATAACTGTTAACCGAGGCATTTCAAGGAAAATAAGAGTCTGAGAACCAGCTCAGTGTGATTCGTTTGAGAATCGGACAACAGTGTTGTGCAGTGTGTTTGGAAATCACTAAAGCTCATCAGAGTGATTCGTTTGAGAATGAGTCGCTTAAGTATCAGACTCCATTGGTGATGCTGTATGTTTTTACTTCCTAAAAAAGAAACGGTTCATAAGAGTCATTTATTTGGGAATCGAATCGCACTGGTTATGTCGTAAGTTTTTATTTCGCTAAAATGAATAGACAAATTAGAGTCATTCGATCGGTGATCTGAATATACTGGTTGTGCTCTATGCTTTAGATTCACTAAAGAGTACTGGCTCATAGGAGTCTTTTGTTCAAGAATCGAATGACACTGGTTTCGCTGAATGTTTTTGATTCACTAACAAGAACTGGCTCATAAGTAGGGGTGTAACGGTACACAGAAGTCACGGTTTGGTACGTACCTCGGTTTTGGGGTCACGGTTCGATACGAGTTCGGTACAACAGGAAAAAGCAACAAATCCCAAATGCTAGGTTTCTTTTCATTTATTTTGAACAGACAGTAGTGCAAATTACAGTTTGTTACACCTAGCGGCATTTAGTCCCCCCTGAGGTAGTTGGTACAGTACACAGGTAAGTTACTGTAAGTAGACATCTCAGGATGATGAAGGATCAGCAAGGTGAGTATCAAGGTAATATTGTCCACAGAACTTCGGAGGAAGAGTCAGGTTAGAGAAACAAACAAGGTAAATCTTCAGGCTTAGATAAACTACGATAAATAAACACTGCATGGGAGCAGCGTGGTCAAACTATTGTGCTTAGTGAGACTTGACAGTGAACTGAAGTGAAAGTGACTTATTTAAGCAGTCCTTGATGAGTGAGCTGATTGTGTGCAGGTGTGGCTTATTAGAAGACGGGAGAAGAGGTTCGGAACACTGAGGGAGGTGGAGAGCCCGAGGGAGGCTGTGACTCACTCAGATGTATTCTTCGTCTGACTGCATGCACTGAACCGTGACGTTAATACCGTGACAGTTCGGGACAAAGACATGTACCGTTACACCCCTACTCATAAGAGTCATTTGTTTGGGAATAGGACCAGACTATTCACACTGTATGATTTTAATTCACTAAATTAACCAATTAATTAGAAACATTTGTTGGGGAATCGGAATCCACTGTTCGTGCCTTATGTTCTTAATTAAATTAAAAGAACCTATTCATCAGAGTGATTTGTTTGTGAATCAGACAATACATTTTTATTTAATTCAGTAAAAAGAACCGGTTCAAAAGAGTCATTTGTTCAGGAATCGGACGACATTGGTTGCGCTGTAGGTTTTTGTTCACTAAAAAGAACTGCCTCATAAAAATCATCCGTTTGGGAAGCAGACTCCAATGGTTGTATTGTTTTTAAAATTCACAAAAAAAAAAAGGGCCGGTTCATAAGAGTCATTTGTACGACAATCGGACTCCACTGGTTGAGCCTTATCTTTTTAATTCACTAAAAAGAACCGATTCATAAGAGTCATTTGTTTGTGAATCGCACAACATGTTTTGAATTCATTAAAAATAACCGGTTCATAGGAGTTTTTTGTTCAAGAATCGAATGACATTGGTTGTGTTGTATGCTTTTGATTCATCTAACAAAACTGGCTCAAGAGAGCCATTTGTTTGGTAATCAGACCACGTTGATCGATCGCACTGTATGCTTTTAATTAACTAAAAAGAACCCATTCATTAGACATTTGTTGGGAATCGGACTCCACTGGTCACACTCTAGTTTCAGTAGCACCATTTGTTTCCAGTATTTTGTATCTTACCTGTTGCAGGATGAGCTGCTGGGGCTGGACTCGTGCTGGGCATCCAGCAGGATTTTCTCCATGTCTCCATTGTGGATGGAGGAGGAGGAAGGTACATGCTCCAGTCCTCCTGTCAGAACCTCCTCTTCTTCCTGTACGGCTTCCAGGACCTGTGAAGCCTGGGACTCGCCTTGATTCCCGTTCTCCAGCAAACAGGGGTTCTGTGGCTGAGTGTTTCCATTCATCTCGAGTTCCACCCAGGACCCTGAAAACCAAAGACAATATGAATAGGTTTACTAGCACTGGTTAAAATGTAACAATGCATTCTTGCATTTAAAGCAGAGGTCGACCGATGGTGGATTTTGCCAATATTGATAACTAGGTGGTGGAAAAGGCCAACAACCAATTAATCTGCAGATCGTTTTTTAAATCAATTTATAGAATGTTAAAAAGATGTTCTTAATCCTTCTTTACTATGCCGGGAACAGACACAGAGGCCCCAAAAGTCAAAAATTTATAAAATCCCTGATGCAGTTTATTGTTCGACCAAAAGACCAAAAACAATCAGAAAAAAATCAGATTTGATGCATATGGTAGGACTTTTAACTATAAACAAGCCTGAAAAACACCAGGAACTCTTATTTTGAAATAACAAAGACTTCACTCCGTTCCAATGCTCAACATTTGAGCATCTAACAAATTAAGCTTTTTATAGCCTATATAATTACCTGATGAAGGGTTCTGTATGTATCTATTTCCAGATTAGGTTTAATGAGGAACAAGGTTTACTGATATTCACAAGATATGAAGAGACACAATGTATGTGCTGATGGGTCACATTTCATATAGTAGCATTTTTCTGTGCATGCCCTTGCTTAAATTTAAAATACTTCATTATCTAATCAAAATATGTATTGAAGTGAGGATAACAATATGGATACAGCAAATCCCCACGAGGTGTCTATGATTGTTTTGTTTTGTTTTTTCACCTCTAAAGGCCGCTGATATACTGCAGAACCAAGCTGTTCTTACAGAGGAACACAAAGGAATAATAATAATAATAATAATAAAAATAATTATTAACTAATGGCACAGATTAATCGGTAAAACCGATATATTGGTCTACCTCTAAAAGGAACCATGTTCTACACTTCTATAGCATGTGTTTTTTTGTCTCATAAGTGATCATTTATGATGATGCTCAAAGATGAAAAAAAATGTTTTTGTTCTTAAATGTAAAAAGTAAAAGTTTTTCATGACGAATTTCCAGCCTCTGTATGTTCCTTAGAATTAGACAGGCTATTTTTGCTACTGTATCTTAAAAAATTGCACAATTTACACAAAATAAAAAAATATGCTCATGGTTGTAACATCATAATAATCATGATGATTTCAGATTCGTTTTTTGCATCTTAGTTTTAATGAATGGTCTGGGAGGACTGGGGAGAAAGCTTTGAGCTCTGAAAGTCCGATTTTGTCTACATCAAATCCTTGTACTTTATTTCAAAAGTATTTTTTTTTTATAAATATTTAAATATGGCTGATTTTGTATTTAAAAATGTCACAAACGCAAATGAAGTTTTGCTCATTAAAGGAACTCCAGAGGTAATAAAGCAGTACAAGAGAACACATCTCTCTGTTGACCCAGTGCAAACAAAAGACACGTTTGCATCTCGTCTGACCCTCACTGTTGCCAGGCAACACCGAAAGATCCACAGACAGGTCCCATGATGCTTTAATAACATGATCTGGAGTGATGTGCGGTGCTCAAGACATCTGAACACGTTTCCCCTTTGCGAGACGCATCTGCTGTTTTTAGGCAAGTTCAGTTTAGTAGTAGCTGATAATAACAAAGAACACTACACCAAAGACTGAACTAGATTTATTTTATTTTTCAAGAAAATGTGAGGGCTGAGTCATGACGCTAGGTTGTTCTGGCTGGTTGTTAGGTGGTTGCTTACAAGTCCAAGTCAAACGAGTCCACTTTCAAGTCTCAGTGACATTCTGTTATGGGCCTGTTGCCATGACAGTCCAAAATTACACAGGCTTTATTTGAGAGAGGCATCTGTTGTCACATTGGATCCCAACAATACAAACCTAAGCAACAAACTCTCCCCAAGCCCCCCAGCTGCAATATATACGGCTCTAATTTTAGAATTAGAGATATTTCAGTAAGCATCCCTATTACCATTGCTCATACTATTATTGATCTCAACAAAGCCCACTGTACTGCATAAGCCGGGATGTCCCGTATTTTGCACCAAATTAAAACTTTGTCCCATATTTGTTCAGCGGTCTAGGGTGACGGATGGTGGAGTAAATGAACTAGTTCACATGATGGTGCACTAATTCACCTGAGCCTTGTGCAACCACAAAAGGCACTTTGCCTTCTTTTTTGAACAAAATATTTTGTTAATTGCTGCTAATTTATCTGTTTCTGCTCTTTATATTTCAACTCACTAAATAAAACTGGGCGTTTTCTAGTTTTCTTTGTTTTATATACACCGGTCAGCCACAACATTAAAAGCACCTGCCTAATATTGTGTAGGTCCCCTTCGTGCCCCCAAAACAGCACCAACCTGCATCTCAGAACAGCATTCAGAGATTATAATCTTCTCACCACAATTGTACAGAGTGGTTATCTGAGTTACCGTAGACTTTGTCAGTTTGAACCAGTCTGGCCATTCTCTGTTGACCTCTCTCATCAACAAGACGTTTCCGTCCACAGAACTGCCCCTCATTTCTTTTTTTAAGAATTTCAGCTTTTAATTAGACTTTTTTCCCTGTCTCCAGACGGTTGCACCATATGACATTTTTTACTTTAAGCCCCCGAAAAAAATAAAATGACTTCGAACTCAGTCATTTAAAACATGCTCACCATAGAAGAGGTGTATTCAAGTAAGTTGTTTTGTGTGAATTGCATTTGTAACGTATTTTTTTAATAATTTATTAGATGCAGACAAAAAAAAAATTAGCATCACGTCATTGACACAAATGCTATCTCAAATCGTGCGGCTTGAAAAGTGTGCTATTTTATTCTCAGTGATCCAACTGAAGATTTTTACTGGGCAGATAATATAAACGGCCAAAAATCCTAGAGACTTACATTGAAAAAGGGACCCGACCCATATAAACAGACCAGAATGTAAATAATAATATAAAAATAGAGACTTGTGGGTAGACTCTTTTGACGTTTGCCAGTAAGTAACCACCAAGCAACCACCTAGAACACCCTAGCAACCACTCAGAACACCTTAGCAACAACATCGAAACATCCTAGCAAAAATCCACAATCCTCTAGCATTGTGGCGGCGAGTTTTCCTTCCAAAAAAAATGTACAAATCTAGTTATTTGTTTTGGAGTCTTGGAAACATCCTGGCCACATTTCCACACAAGGTGGTGACGTACTACATCAAGTGTCAAAATATTTAAATGAATGCACAGATAACACACCAGTGTACTGTTATTCAGTGCACACAAGCTCGAGTTACAAGAGTTACTCGCTGCTGCTGCACAGTTATCACGCTGATCCTAGAGTTGTTCTTAATGGAATCCGGCGCAGCAGTGGAGCAGGTTGGAGAGGATTATGTAATCTCGAGCACAGTGAGGTAAATTAGTCCGCTCTTTGGTTTTCACACTCCCTCCCCCTGCTGTGTCTGTAACCCAGATCTGTCTCTGTGCCAAAATAGATAAACCTAGATAAACCTATAGATAAACCTACATCACTGAATACTGACAAAGACTAATGCTTGTTTTCAAGAGTTTGCACCTTCTGAAAGCTCTCTCTCACTCTGGTGATAGCAGAGTGAAAAAATGCAGTATATTACATAAATGTGACAAAATGACGGCTAAGAGGAGACTGACAGAGGTTGTGTCTACAAATGTAGTGCGCTCCCTACTTAGACAGCATTTAACACAATGTCAAAAACTGCTGTTTAGGTAGGCAGCTCTAGGTTGAGACAGTAATATCTTCTGAAACATTTGTAAAATATGAGGCTATATCCCACATAGAAAACTGTAAATAATGTTGGTTAGCCTCTTCAACTCTGGTGCATTTTAGTTTGCCACCTGCAATTTTTCATACCCAAATTTAAAAGCTCACCTTACACAAATACAGTGAACTAACTGCAAAAAAATGTGTCTAATTTTACAGAAAAACTTAAATAAATAAAGATTCCAATAATTCATAAATAATGCTGTATTTGTTTACCATCTGAAGATTAAAAAAATGTTTAATTCTCTCTTCTTCTTTATTTTTTTTTTTGTCCTAAATTTGTAAGCATGTAATTCTGGTTCTGTTTGCTGTATTTCCCAGCTAAATTCTAGTCTTATTTCATTCAACTAGATGGCAGCAAGTACTAGGAAAAATACTTTTTCCACTATCACCTTCCTGCACAATATACAGATCAGAAATATAAGTGCCGCTCTAACGCACCTGATTACTCACACCTGTCTATTCTGGATTGCATGCATGTTCCCCACTGTTTCTTCGAATATCTCTGACTGCAGAAGCTCATTCTAGGTGTCGTTGGAAAGCTGAGATCCTCAGCTTTGCACTGATGTATAACATTTCATCATCAATGGTTGATAACATATTTTTCCAATGATTTGTTAATCAAGATTTTCTGCTGGACTGCAATTTTTTTCTGGACATCTCAGATATAGCATTGGATTATTTAACCAAGCAAGCTCACAGACAAGTAAAAAATGGCAAAATTTTTGAAGAAAGCAACCTAAGGTTAGAGCAGATATGAAGTTTGTGGCTAACTGGGGCTTACAGAAGCAGTGATCAGAGAAGACATGAGATGTTTGTCTTTGCTGTCTTACAGAGATCATATTTCTCTTTGTGATTCTTTTGATAATCATTCAAACTATGTTGTTAGGGTAAGTTGTTAGGGTAATAAAATAAAGTGTACAGTCACATTTCTGAGAATGAGAGCTTTCATTTGATACATGACTTGCCTATTTAAAAGTTAGGTGAAAAACTTTTATATTCATACTCGTGTTTCTACATCATCTCTAGGTGGCGCTCATTTGTGACAGTTGTTTTCAAGATTTATTTTGTTATATTATATAACACAAATGCAAAAGTGATAGTATTTTATGAAAAGTTCAGATTCTACGCTTTCAAATGGTACCACATACGGGTGTATTGTGTCCGTGAACTTTTACAATTTAAGCTTAAATTTACTGAATGCCCACGGATGCGCCAGTGGGTCGGTATAGTTGAAGAGGTTAATACCCAATAGCCACATAATGATTTAGGCATCACAATCACATTCAGGTTAGCTTCTATTCTGTTATGGAACAGAAATCCACTCCTTTTTCCTGGATAAATATCCTGTTTCAACCCGAAATACATCACATAATGAAAGTAAAAAGGGTTGTGAATGTCATTTCATTATGACTTTTATTTTAGTTCTAGGAAGGAAATGTGTTTAGACATGTTTCGGGCCTGATAAAGCTTCAGAGATACTACATCCTTTCATACATCATATAACGAAAAAATCAAAACCACACAAATTGCAGAGAGATGTTTAGCCTACAACCAATCCATGTCATTAATTTCTCTCTGTTATGTTGTTTAGGTTGGATATTGGTTTTTAAATACATTATTAATCATAATTAAAAATTATTTACAGTATAGAAATATATATACATTGGCGGCCAAAAGTTTGGAATAATGTACAGATTTTGCTCTTATGGAAAGAAATGGGTTTTTTTCAGGGCTGGACTGGTAATCTGGCATACCGGGCATTTTTCCAGTGGGCCGACGCACTTTGGGGGTGATTAGGGGCGGACTGGCCATCGGGAGAACCAGAACTAAGCTAAAATGAGCCTCCGCGTTATGCAGAATGGGCCACAAAACGGTGCCGCGATATGCCGAAGGGGGCTCCCCAAAAGCTCAATAGGGTTAAGATCCATAACACTCTTTTCCAATTATCTGTTGTCCAATGTCTGTGTTTCTTTGCTTACTCTAACCTTTTCTTTTTGTTTTTCCGTTTCAAAAGTGGCTTTTTCTTTGCAATTCTTCCCATAAGGCCTGCACCCCTGAGTCTTCTCTTTACTGTTGTACATGAAACTGCTGTTGAGCGGGTAGAATTCAATGAAGCTGTCAGCTGAGGACATGTGAGGCGTCTATTTCTCAAACTAGAGACTCTGATGTACTTATCCTCTTGTTTAGTTGTACATCTGGTCTTCCACATCTCTTTCTGTCCTTGTTAGAGCCAGTTGTCCTTTTTCTTTGAAGACTGTAGTGTACACCTTTGTATGAAATCTTCAGTTTTTTGGCAATTTCAAGCATTGTATAGCCTTCATTCCTCAAAACAATGATTGACTGATGAGTTTCTAGAGAAAGCTGTTTCTTTTTTTGCCATTTTTGATCTAATATTGACCTTAAGACATGCCAGTCTCAAAAACAAACACAAAGACAATGTTAATCTTCATTTAACGAACCAAACAGCTTTCAACTGTGTTTGATATAATGACAAGTGATTTTCTAGTACCAAATGATCAATTTAGCATGATTACTCAAGGATAAGGTGTTGGAGTGATGGCTGCTGTCTAGATTTGATCTAAAATGACTTTTTTCAAATAGTGATGGTGCTGTTTTTTTACATCAGTAATGTCCTGACTATACTTTGTGATCAGCTGAATGACACTTTGGTGAATTAAAGAACCAATTTCCCTTTGAAACTGCAAAATCTGTACATTATTCCAAACTTTTGGCCGCCAGTGTAAATGCATAAGAAGCTCCATCTAAATTCCAGTCAAAAATGTAATGGTTGTCCAAGAATTAAGAGTATTAATTTGGTACATTTTTGCTTCTTTATGACTTAAAATAGACTATATCTTCTATAACAATATGCATTTAAAGCTATATAAAAGCTTTTCCCCTAACACAGACTCTAGTCAGTGCAGACTGCTAGAACACATCTTAGAAAGTGTACTTGTTATAGGTGAGGAAATACTTTGCTCTTTGCTTTTTGCTTGTGCAACCAATTTTTGAATGCAAAGATGGGATGTGAAAAATCTGGTAAAAATAAATAAATAAAATGGGCTGAGGTTGGGCTCACTGGTCATGCTAAAGACAGTCTTTTAACAAATTCTTATACTTTGCAGACAGTAGTACATCAAAACAACCTATACAAAGTGATTCTGTACAATTCTACTACATAAATGTAAGTTATAACACATGCTCAAAAACCCAGCATAATTAACTGTTATAAATCCACCATAGCTGTACAAATTTGCTAGGTCTTGTAATTGCCCCTAAACAAAAACAGCTTTTGTGAAAGTATAACTACTATACAATTTAGGAACAACCTTTCAGAAAGGCACAAAATAGTCAATAAAATATAATGCAATGCCCAGTCAATAGCCCCAATCAATTGTATCAGTTTATTTAGTTACTCACACGCCCCGCCCGCCGTCTCCATTTTTATCAGTTACCCTCTTTGCCTTGTTTTGATATCTGCTTAGCCCCGCCTCTTATGCATATTAACCTACTGTGGAACTAGCGATTGGCTTGCGTTCCATCAATCATTCCAAGTTGCTAAGCAACGCCACAGTGAATCCCGCTCATACACGTTCTCATTCGCGCTCGCGCCATGACGCAACCACGCGTTCCCGCCCTCTCACCCCTCCCCGAACGCACGAGCGAAGGAGGAAATTCCAGCCAATGAGCGAAGTGAAACAATAGACGTTGCATAACAGCGTTTTAAAGCTCCGGAGAAGCATAAACACGCGACTTTAAAGCGACACCAGAACCCCTCCCGAGTTTTTCCTGCAGAAATACAAAAGTTTACCATTGAGGCCCGGTTCTTCATTGTTGTTGAGCTGCGCGGCGGCTGTGGTGGACATGTTGCCTCTCCAGTCACTCGCGTCCGTCAACGCAGCGCGCTCCCGCCCAACCTCTCGTGAGCGCGCACATCCATCTGCGGCCCATGAATGGCCCCACCTGAGCGCACGTGTGACGTCAGCACATTCAGAACCATTGTGAAAATGCGTTGGCAGCAATGGCGTCTCAGGGTTATTATTAAGTGTGGGGCACAAACAATCACTTAATACGAATAATTAATCACGAATAATTATAAATGATGTCAAAAAAGAAACAAGAAAAACTTTTTAACCTAGTGCATCAGTTTTGACTCTTTGTGCCTCACATTCCCGCTGTGCATGTTCCATGTTTAGTCCCTGGTATTAATATGCGTATTAGAATCATTAACTGGCACCATCATCATTTACACCTGGTATTGTGCGTCTCTTTTGTGTTTAGATTTTGAGTAGAGGATGTCTGACTTCATGACTGCATACATCAATCATTATTTCAGTTTGTTGTATGATAATAAAGCACAAACTGCATAATAACAAAAAAGGAAACACAAAAAAAGCCATTTTTTTCAGCCAATTATGCATGCATTTAATAAGAACAAACATCATGTTTAGAGCATAATTGTCCGTTATTTTAGTGGAGTAACTGTGTTAACAAAGCTTCAGAGCCATTATAATAGATGCTATGCTCCCTAGTACTTAATGCCCTAGTACTTATAAAATGAAAAAAAGTAGGACTGACAAAAATAGACAATGACAGAAATTTTTACAGAGAGTGACGAATAAATACATTTTTTTGAGCAACCTCTGAACATGATGGCACACAAACATCCCTAATAATTTACTCTCAGCACAAAACACCAAGACGTGCACATCCATGTCAAAAAGCTCATGTGACCATGAAAGTAAACCACAAATCGTCAAAGGCTGTGCATATTATCTCACTGCCTCGAATGAACAGCATAACAAAACTAATCAAAACGACAGACTCCCAATATTTAGCAGTCATTGATATCTAATACAAACCAATGCAACAACAACTCAACACAATGGCATACAATTCACTGAAATAATGAGTGGTGCTTAACTAATCCAAACAACAGCACATTAGAAAAAATAATTGCTTTTAAAACTTACCAATGAACTTCACTACGCAGGTCTGCAGTCAAGAGCGGTAACAGCTGACATAAATATGATCAAAGCTTTTGATTGGCTCAGGGGCAAAGGCAAACTATCCCCTCCAGCTATTGCTTGTTGCACATGCGCATGACGTTCTCCAGATCTCTGTTGATTAACATTGAGGATGAAGGGCTAGCCCCATGCACAGCAAATGAGAAGGATTAAATGGCTTTTACGCAACATACCTTAATAATAATAGAATTTCTCAAAAGAATATTTACATTTTTCTTGTATAATGGACATAAAACACGTTTAAGTTGCGGAAAAAATATATTATTTCTTCAAATAAATTAATGATGATGCCATGCAATTTGCCCAAAAGTGCCACCTCTGGTGGGGCTTAGCCCCACTTGCCCCTAATGTAGAGGCAGCAAAACTTTGTATCTAAGAACACGTTATAGTTCATGTATTTTAAGTAATTTTATGAACATAGAAACTTTGGGACTATGTCTATATCTATATGAACAAAAAAGTACCATGGTTAAGCAAATTTTTGTGTGTGGATATTGTTACATGGTAATGTAGGTTTTGGAAAAGTACCAAGGTAATATAACGGCATTCTTAGAGTACCATGTAAAAATACTGTATTGTGTCTTAATTTCACCATGGTTTCTTGGACATATGCAAAGAGACGGTATTCTTTGACGTAACTTATACATACTGTACATAAATTAATATGCTATCATTCAGTAACATTTTTGTCTATCTGATTAATTTCTGGATGTTGTTTCTCCTGACCTAAATGTGTAAACACTGTACATAAACCTAAGGAATTATACTGCCGATTTTATGGTCAGCCACGGAAAATCAAACATGTGACAGTTGCTATGCTGTTGCTAGATTGTTATTGGTGGCTGCTAGGGCATTGCCAGGTGGTTGCTTGGGTGTTCTGGGTGTTTGCTTAGTGTATATAACTCCTTCAAATATGTTTTTTTTTTTTTTTTTGCCCATTTCATGGTCATACAGCGAAAATCATACATTTGACGAATGATATGCTGTTGCTAGGTTGTTCTTGGTGGTTGCTAGGGTGTTCTGGGTGGTTGCTTATTGGTCCATTCAAAAGAGTCCACCAACAAAAATCACACATTTGACGGTTGCTATACTGTTGCTAGGTTGTTCTTGGTGGTTACTAGGGTGTTCTGGGTGGTTGCTTATTGGTCCAAGTCAAAAGAGCCCATCACCAGCAAAAATTGCACATTTGACGATTGATCTGCTGTTGCTAAGTTTTAGTTTTTTTTTGGTGGTTGTTAGGGTGTTTTGGGTTGTTGCTTATTGGTCCAAGGCAAAAGAGCCTACCACCAGCAAAAATCATACATTTGACTGTTGCTGTGCTGTTGCCAGGTTGTTCTTGGTGGTTGCTAAGGCGTTGTGAGGTGGACATGACTCAGGTTCTTCCAACATAAGTCTTTTTTATGGTCAGCCAGCAAAAATGTTACATTTGACGATTGATATGCTGTTGCTAGGTTGTTGCTATATGACCCAGGTTTCTCCTTCAACATACATTTATGGATATTTTTTTGCCCATTTTATGGTCATACAGTGAAAATCATACATTTGAATATTGATATGCTGTTGCTAGGTTGTTCTTGGTGGTTGCTAAGGTTTGGCTAGGTGGTTGTTATGGAGGTCTGGGTGGTTTCTAGGTGTATATGACTCAGGTTCCACCTTCAACATATATCTATGGATTTTTATGTTGTTGCAGATTGTATGGTCAGCCAGCAAAAATTTTACATTTGACGATTGATATGCTGTTGCTAGTTTGTTCTTGGTGGTTGTTAAGGCGTTGCTAGATGGTTGCTAAGAGAATATGACTCAGGTTCCTCCAAAGTAAGTTTATCGATTTTCTTGCCCATTTTATGGTCATATAGCGAAAATCGTACATTTGACTATTGATGTGCTGTTGCTAGGTTGTTCTTGGTGGTTGCTAAGGTGGGCTGGTTGGTTGCTAGGTGTATATGACTCAGGTTCCAACTTCAGCATAAATCTATGGATTTTTTTGTTGTTGCACATTTTATGGTCAGCCAACAAAATTTTACATTTGACGATTGATATGCTGTTGCTAGGTTGTTCTTGTTGGTTGCTACGGCGTTGCTAGATGGTTGCTAGGTGGATATGACTCAGGTTCCTCCAGTGTAAATTTATGGATATTTCTTTGCCCATTTTATGGTCATACAGCGAAAATTGTACATTTGACTAGTGATATACTGTTGCTAGGTTGTTCTTGGTGGTTGTTAAGGTCTGGCTAGGTGGTTGCACAGGAGGGCTAAGTGGTTGCTAGGTGTAAATGACTTAGGTTCCACCTTCAACATAAATCTATGGATTTATTTTGTTGTTGCACATTTTATGGTCATAGAGCGAAAATTGTACATTTGGCAATTGATATTCTGCTGCTAGGTTGTTTTGGGTGGTTGCTTATTGGTCCAAGTCAAAGGAGATCACCATCAGCACACATTTGACAGTTGTTATGCTCTTGCTGGGTTGTTCTTGGTGGTTGTTAAGGTGTTGCTTGGTGCATAAGACTCAGGTTCCTCCAATGTAAATCTATGGATTTTTTTGTGTGCCTATTTTATTGTCAGCCAGCGAAAATAGTTCATTTGACTATTGATAAGCTGTTGCTAGGTTGTTCTTGGTGGTTGCTTATTGGTCCAAGTCAAAACAGCCACCACCAGCGAAAATCGCACATTTGGTAGTTGCTATACTGTTGCTAGGTTGTTCTTGATGGTTGATGGGGCATAGCTAGGTGGTTGTTTTTTACTGGTCCAAGTAAAAAAAAAAACATCAGGTATTTATGATACTCTGGTCCATCCATTTTATAGTCACTTAGCAAAAATAATATGGTTGATCGCTTATAAAAGTGACAGCACACCTCTGCTTGCTTGTTTCATTAGTTAACCACTAAATACAATTAAATATGATTTTGTATCTTTTTTTAATCAAAGCAACAGTTCTCTTAACTTTCTCATCATCACTGTTTTCATCCACCAAGATGATGTCTTTGAGGAGATGTGCTGTGTAATGTTCTCTAATCTGCCTTATGATGACATTTTAACAATAATGACAATTCAATGGCATTTTAATGTATTTTCCTTAAACAGCATCCAGATGCAAAAACAACAAAATTGGTTTTCAGACTTAAATTTTAAGTTTTATTTTACATTTGGGTTTTACATCTATTAGGATAAAAGGGAACATATATCAGAGTTTGTTCATATACAGCAGGCCTGATCATGTAAACACGCTACAGAATCATTCTGCACCAGTCAACAGCTCTTGGACAGTCACATGACTGCATTAAATACAATGAACACTGTCAAGGAGATAATTTCTCGATTTTTGAAAATTCATATAAAAATATCTAGAGCATTCACTTTACCTCATAGGAACCATCCTGTATTAAAAAGCTGCAAATAAAAAGACACACTAGATGCCAAAACCATAAGACATTATAAACATGCACATCAGCACCAACATTTAGTTAAGACTTAAAACATTTGTGTCTCCATATAAAACAATAAAAAGAGACAGATCAAAAGTCTCGCTTTCCACAAAGATATAGCATAAAATTAATGCCACAATTAGTTGTATCCACTAGGGACTTTATCAGAAATAATGCACTGTTGCTATTTGGGAACCCTGCTTCAAGTCAATTGCACTTGTGGACAAAATATCAGGCATTAGACTTTTGGATTAGACTTTTGGGTGTGGGAAAAATCCTGTTACCCAGGCCTGAGTTCTGAGAAGGAGAATGTACTTTAAGCGGGAAAAGAGAAGGTTCTTTTAGGGGGAGATCCGTGCATGAGTTTCACCTTAAGAAATTGATTCAGTGTCATGATTATGCAAACTTATTAAACAGGATTCTAGAGTTGTGTAGGTCAGTTTGGTTGAGTGTTTGAGATTTTGAAAATAACCTAAAAAGAACAGTTCACCCAAAAAAAAAAACATTTTGTCAGCATTTACTCAACCTCGTGTCGTTCCAAACCAATATGACTTTCTTCCATGGAACACAAAAGGAGAAATGTTGAAGAACGTACCGGCCACTCTTTTCCATATTATGAAAGTGAATGAGGACTGGGACTGTCAAGCTCCAAAACTCATCAAAAAAGCAACATAAATGTAGTCCATGTGACTTGTGTGTTATATTCCATGTCTTTTAAAGCCATACGATCGCATTTTGTGAGGAACATAAAACTGAAGTTGTTATTCACTGAAAATCAAACAAAAAGATGCATGGACTACAAAAAAACGTGCGTTGATGGGTCTTGTGATTAAACATATTTGATATTTTTATCTACAGCGGAGGGAACGATTTTCAGTGAATAACGACTTAAATTTCAGTTTGTTCCTCACATAAAGCTATTGTATGGCTTCGGAAGACTTGGAAAATAGTGCAGGAGTCGTTTGGACTACTTAATGGTGCTTTTTTTTAATTTTATTTGGAGGACTTATTCACTTTAATCACATGAAAAAAAAAACAGCATACAGAGTTTGGAACACCATGAGGGCGAGTAAATAATGACTGGGGGTGGGGGGTGAACTATCACTTTAAAGCTAAAACTGACAGGTCAGTGACGTGCAAAATAAAGACCAAATACAGAAATACGAAAAACAAAACAAAACAAACAAATCCCTTCAGCCAACAGTGTTTCAATTAACATAATATAATAATCCAAAGGTTTTCTCGTACTACAGTAGTTAATAGTAAGACTATGAGTTGCAGGAGAAAAGTTGTGCATGGATACTAGGTTAGAACTGATCCCGCCAAACTCCTAGAGCCAGGAACAGGGATGAACCAATTTAAAAGTCCTGATTCAGTTTCTCCTGGAATATGTAAAGGTTATTGACTGTCGCCAAGGCAACAATGTTGTCCTGAGGATGCCAGGATGTGTATAGGATCTTTCGGCTGAAGTCGAGGCAGTCCACGCCGATCTCGTTTCTCTTGCGCCTGCTGCCCGCACTCACCCGCCAGGTCTTGAGCGGGCAGCCGGGCAAGCCGTTCTCCCATGTGGCTTCCAGGGTCACATCACGCTTGCCTTCACGATCAAACATCCGGAAGAAGTTGTTATAGGAGCCGGTCATGACCTCACTGAAAGAGGAGATGACATTTTGTTTTACTTTTATATGAAAAAGGACACCAGTTTTAAGGTAATAGTATAGCTGGAATATCATTTAAACCAAATAGCCATTGTTGCCAATGGCAAGATGTAAAATTTAGTTTTACTTCATTTTAAATTGAAGCATGTTTGCCACACTGTTTTTCAGAAAATAAACAAAGGAAGAATGATATTCTATCTATTTATCCATCAGTCTCTCTCTCTCTCTCTCTGTGTGTGTGTGTGTGTGTGTGTGTGTATATATATAATTAAACCGAAGATATAAATGGTGAAATTTAACATTTCTCGGGGTCATTCCTATGTTCCCAGGTTTATATGGCAAATAATGAACACATGACAAAGGGTCCTATGTTCCCCAGATTTATAGGGTTAGGGTTAATATTTATGAAATATAAGGGGGCCTGGGTAGCTCAGCGAGTAAAGACGCTGACTACCACCCCTGGAATCACGACTTCGAATCCAGGGCGTACTGATTGACTCCAGCCAGGTCTCCTAAGCAACCAAATTGGCCCGGTTGCTAGGGAGGGTAGAGTCAAATGGGGTAACGTCCTCGTGATCGCTATAATGTGGTTCTTGCTCTCGGTGGGGCGCGTGGTGAGTTGTGCGTGGATGCCGCAGAGAATATGGAGGGTTAATGTGTGTTAACCGAATATTGAAATGAGGAACTTAGGACCCTGGCAACATAGGACCTTGGGAACTTAGGACCCTGGCAACATAGGACCTTGGGAACTTAGGACCCTGGGAACATAGATACGTTCCCCATTTCTCTGTTTTGTTTTCTCCAGTTAGCTCACAAGCTAACCGATTAGCCTATTAGCTTAGCAAACCGCTAATGTTTTCTCCTCTTCATTTTTAACACATTTCTCCTCACTGTCACCACCTAGTGATTTGTCGGTATGATTGTATTCAATAGAACTTTTAAGTTGCAGTAAATTTTATAATTTATCAAACTTTTCAGTTTGTAATCTTTGTGGTTAAGGTTAGTAACAGGGGAAGGGACAGTTGTAGGTGTAAGGATGCTGCGGGACTCAAACACAACAAACACAGTGTATGAATGTAACATCCAACTGTTGCAAGACTTAAGCATTTCGCATGTTATTTCAAAGGAGGCGTAACTTGTAGTGAGGCAGACCCTTCTTGAACCACCTCCCCCCCCAGTGGACATATCAAAAGCGCTCATCAAGTGCATGTTTACGTAGAAAAACAATTGCAAAACAGTGTGAATGGCCCCTAGAAATACTTTTAAGATGTGATGAGCTATTTCACTTTAAATAATATATTAAACAATTATTTCGAAATATTTAATGTTTTATTTAATTGAAAAATTCAGCTCTCCATAATTTTATATTGCGAAACACCCCTGTATTTCATAATAATGAAGACATCCATATTCATAGTGACGGCTCCACACCGAACATTACGGTACATGAGTCTGACTTCAAAACAGCATCTCACCTGTCATCACTCCTCCAGCAGCACTCGAACTTATCAAAGATACAGTCGTTCTCATAGAGAGAGCACAGCTTACTTTTGAGATAACCGTGAACCTGATGAGAGACGAAGAAACATTGAAAACACAAACACACATTAATGTCACATTTGTATGATATTCATAGTTTACATTTACAGTGCATCCGGAAAGTATTCACAGCGCTTCACTTTTTCCACATTTTGTTATGTTACAGCCTTATTCCAAAATGGATTAAATTCATTATTTTCCTCAAAATTCTACAAACAATACCCCATAATGACAACGTGAAAGAAGTTTGTTTGAAATCTTTGCAAATTTATTAAAAAAAAAAAAAAAACTAAACAAAATGTACATAAGTATTCACAGCCTTTGCTCAATACTTTGTTGAAGCACATTTGGCACCAATTACAGCCTCAAGTCTTTTTGAGTATGATGCTACAAGCTTGGCACACCTATTTTTAGGCAGTTTCTCCCATTCTTCTTTGCAGGACCTCTCAAGCTCCATCAGGTTGGATGGGGAGCGTCGGTGCACAGCCATTTTCAGATCTCTCCAGAGATGTTCAATCGGGTTCAAGTCTGGGCTCTGGCTGGGCCACTCAAGGACATTCACAGAGTTGTCCCGTAGCCACTCCTTTGTTATCTTGGCTGTGTGCTTAGGGTCTTTGTCCTGTTGGAAGATGAACCTTCGCCCCAGTCTGAGGTCCAGAGCGCTCTGGAGCAGGTTTTCATCAAGGATGTCTCTGTACATTGCTGCATTCATCTTTCCCTCGATCCTGACTAGTCTCCCAGTTCCTGCTGCTGAAAAACATCCCCAAAGCATGATGCTGCCACCACCATGCTTCACTGTAGGGATGGTATTGGCCAGGTGATGAGCGGTGCCTGGTTTCCTCCAGACATGATGCTTGCCATTCAAGAGTTCAATCTTTGTTTCTCATGGTCTGAGAGTCCTTTAGGTGCCTTTTGGCAAACTCCAGACGGGCTGTCATGTGCCTTTTACTGAGGAGTGGCTTCCGTCTGGCCACTCTACCATACAGGCCTGATTGGTGGAGTGCTGCAGAGATGGTTGTTCTTCTGGAAGTTTCTCCTCTCTCCACAGAGAAATGCTGGAGCTCTGTCAGAGTGACCATCGGGTTCTTGGTCACCTCCCTGACTAAGGCCCTACTCCCCCTATCGCTCAGTTTGGCCAGGTGGCCAGCTCTAGGAAGAGTCCTGGTGGTTCCAAACTTCTTCCATTTATGGATGATGGAGGCCACTGTGCTCACTGGGACCTTCAATGCTGCAGAAATTTTTCTGTACCCTTCCCCAGATCTGTGCCTTGATACAATCCTGTCTCGGAGGTCTACAGACTTGGACTTCATGGCTTGGTTTGTGCTCTGACATGCACTGTTAACTGTGGGACCTTATATAGACAGGTGTGTGCCTTTCCAAATCATGTCCAATCAACTGAATTTACCACAGGTGGACTCCAATCAAGTTGTAGAAACATCTCAAGGATGATCAGTGGAAACAGGATGCACCTGAGCTCAATTTTGAGTGTCATGGCAAAGGCTGTGAATACTTATGTACATGTGATTTTTTTTTTCGTTTTTTATTTTTAATACATTTGCAAAGATTTCAAACAAACTTCTTTCACGTTGTCATTATGGGGTATTGTTTGTAGAATTTGGAGGAAAATAATGAATTTAATCCATTTTGGAATAAGGCTGTAACATAACAAAATGTGGAAAAAGTGAAGCGCTGTGAATACTTTCCGGATGCACTGTAAAAGACAGCAGCAGGGAATGCTACTCATGAATATTACAATTAATGGATGTTTACAGAATTAATAAAGTCTTTAAAATGGGCAAATTAGAGCCATATTACAGTAATATCAAACAATTAGGTCAAGACACTTCCTTCTACTCGCAATAAGGACGTAAAAACAGTGCACAGTCAGTTTGTGTTGCTTAAGTACACATTTACAATTGCTTACTTTATAAATACCGATGCATATAGTACCTTTATTATAGTTTGTTCCATTTCCAAGCACAAGCATTTTATCCAGATTAGCTGAAATGACTGACATCTTACAACATTTAAATCCATAAAGTATAACTTTCTTTGCCTTTAAAACGACTTTTCTGCTAATGCAATCAAGGGTATCGGGGAGGACTTTTTTCTTTTTTTATAACTAATAATATTGCTGTGTTCATATGATGTTAAAATTACCGTAATTACGAGTTCCTGACTACTAAGAACTGTTCACGCCTTTAATTTATTTTTTATATTACAGACAACTTTTCATGGTTCATTAAAATTCCACAACATTAAATCCCGCCCTACTTTACTCTGTTTCTCTGTGAAATATATCGCACTACCAGAAAGGTCACACAAGTTAAATAAGTTGCAAATGCTGTTTCATGTTGTCTTTAACATTATGAGCTTTATCTTAACCTTTATAAATCCACAGTGACTGAAAATGTATCATCATCCATGAAATTTCACCATTAAATACAAGCAATGGATTACTGTTGCCATCTGGTGGTCAGAGTTGACCAAGCTGCAATATTGTCATACCTGGTAAGTTTCCACTGGTTGACTCTCCATGTGAAGGTCCCAGATCTTGAGGGTCAGGTAATCTCTGGTCATCATGTATCGTCCGCTGTGACTGAACTTCACATCTGAGATGGAGGAGATGATTTCAGAGAAGAACGAACGTGTGCTGGGGTCTTCGGGCTCCTCGAACACTAGACGTGGAAGAACATAGCGATAAACTAGTTACAAGAACACCAAAAATGCCTTGAAGTCAACCGATAGTGGATTTTGCCGATACCGATAACCAAGGTGGTGGAAAAAGCAGATAACCAAATAATTTGAGTTTTTTAAAAATATATATACACATACACACACAGACCACTTTTTTTTTTTTACACCTACTGTACTTATTCATGCAATTATCTAATCAGCCAATCATGTGGCAGCAGTGCAGTGTATAAAATCATGCAGATACGGGTCAGGAGCTTCAGTTAATGTTCACATCAACCATCAGAATGGGGAAAAATGTGATCTCAGTGATTTGGACAGTGGCATGATTGTTGGTGCCAGATGGGCTGGTTTGAGTATTTCTGTCACTGCTGATCTCCTGGGATTTTCATGCACAACAGTCTCTAGAGTGTATAGAGAATGGTGCGAAAAACAAAAAAATATCCAGTGAGCGGCAGTTCTATGGATGATAACGCCTTGTTGATAAGAGAGGTCAATAGAGAATTGCCAGAATGGTTCGAGCTGACAGAAAGGCTACGGTAACTCAGATAACCCCTCTGTACAATTGTATTGAGTAGAATAGCATCTCAGAATGCACAACATGCCGAACCTTAAGGCGGATGGGCTACAAATGCAGAAGCCCAGTTTGGGTTCCACTTCTGTCAGCCAATAGCATGTACATAACATGCCCTACATGTAAAACCCATCAAATTAGGTCTCTGTTATGTCCTGAGTTAACCTCTCTCTCGGTTCATTTTTAACCGATATTATTAATCAAGCAAATTGTTAATGCCGGTTAACTGTCTACATCCCTAAATTATTCACAATATATACAATATCACTTAAAGTTGATTTAAAAAACTTCTATCCTTTGAGAAATCTATTCGCAAAATGGACAAATATGCCGATTAATCGGCCTGGACGGTATATTGGTTCACCGCTTGTGATGTGGCCTAAGAGGCTGTGAAATATGGGAAGATTTTATGTGTATGTGAAAGGATGTCACTAACATTTTGAGTGTTGGTCGCACAGAGCCGATGTTCTCATGTCACACAGTCGCACTGAACCCTTGCTGCTTCCGTACACAAACGTGTTGCACTGGAGTGGATGAAACTCTGATGCCGTGATCACCTCTGTCAACTCCTCCATGTTAGCCGGCTTGATATCAACAATGTCTGAGAGCGGTCAGTGGTTAAGAGGTAAACTTCAGATAAAACACGAAATACTAAAGCAATTAAAAACAATATTGCCCAATAGTACCACAGCACACTTTTCATCATCCAATCAAATCCTGATGGACAAAAACCCACCCTCCTTTATTTACCGGTGAATATCCAGTTTCACATAAACATTATGGAACTTAAATGTGGGTCAATCCTATTTCATGTAGTTTAAAGCCCTCGCTGGAAACAACACAGATCTAATGTCCTGTTGTTACAGTCACTAAAGGTGTCAACACATACATGACAAAACAGGATACTGAAGCTTCGGTCGGTGAAGTCCAGGTGCCACAGGTTGATCCGGAGGTCATCAGCAGACAGATAAGTCTCGTTGTCACTGTTTACTGAGATGGAGTTGATATGGTACGTGTGAGCGTTGGCGTAAACGCGTCTTGGGCTCGCCTCCACCATCAAATCCATCGGCTGGAATACTGGAACCTGTGAGGAGTCATTCGGTCTACGGTTACATAGAGATTACTGATACCGAGAGCAGTGATGTTATTATTGTTAAGAGTCCTCTTTTTTGTGCCATTAGTCATGGTAAACAAGAGCGTGTTAGTGTCAGAAACAAACCCGTAGTGTCGTCAGTGATGAAGGATGCCTGAAGCGCCCATCTTCCTCTTTCAGGTTATACCCCTCGGGTCTCTTGTCTCGCTCACTGATTTTCCATAGCTTGATGGTTTTATCTACATACAAGGCAACGGTAAAGGGTTAACATATGAATGTCTACACATTTCACAGCAAAAAACATAAATAGGGCCCTATGATTTCTGCGAAGTGGGAAACATAGACAGATTTGCGGAAACCAGTCGTGAAAATTGAATTAACATAAGAACGTGGAACTTCACGGAATTTGACATATATCGGATAAAGCCACGTGCATAATGTATGAATCCAAAATTAATCAAAATTCAAACCACAGCATGTCCTTGTGATGGTGAGCCTGTGGAGCAGTCTCCCATCATGGAATTCTACTGTGTTCCAAGACTTATTGTTTTAATCTCCATTTTGCAATATTTATTGGGGTTTTATCGTGCAAATATTTTTATCTGTCCTATTTATTGTATTCATTTGGTGTTTTAACTCTCAATTATCTCTTGTTCTTATGTATTTATTCCATGGTATTCTATTTAAGAATGGAGAGGTGAGATTTAATTTGATTTAAAATAATGGTTTGTTCCAATTAGCAAAGGCGGGAAAATTTTGTATTTAAACTAGCTGCCACTAGGGGAGAGGAACAAAGAAAAAAGATGGACGATGAGTGTTTGGAGCACATGGACAAGGTTGCCCACGATACTTGAGTGCAATATACTCCGGCCTCCATTGTTTAGGGAGGGGAGTTGGTACTGCTCTTAGTATCAAAAACAGGCTGGGTTTTTATGTTCGCTTTTAAACACTATTTATTTGCACATTTTGCACCTCTGATGGATTAAACATCTTTTTGGAATGCCATTCCTTCTCTTGGTGTGATCTCTCCTAGTGACTGCTCCGGTCTCTATCACAGTCCTGGTGTGATATTAGCACGCAGCACATGCAGGCTTTTTTTTTAATCATTAAAACACAGCCTTTGTGGGTTTTTTTATCAATAGGCCATATCGCAAAATTTTTATTTGGAGGTGAAAAACTAGTCAAATACACACAGAAACTGAAAGGGCTTCACTGAGTTTTTTGCCTAAATAAAAGCTTGATTTAACTAGGGCTGAAACAACTAATCGATAAAATCAAAACTTTGATAATGGAAATAATCAACGATGAATTTCATTATCAATTAGTTGGATATTTGCGGTTAGCACGGAGAAGTCAGTGATGTCACTTAAAAAATGTCAAAAGTAAAAAATGTGTTGCACTACGAAACTCATTTGAAAAACAGCGGAGACAAGTTGAAGTGGAAAAAACACACGAACCAAGCTGTCCAGTGCATAAGAGCACTTTATAAACACTTCAGAGAAGATCATCATAAGCATACAGATTAATGTGGAGCAGTTTCTGCGTTGACATTGTGCTTGTACTGTTTAATGCGTGAGAGTCGTTTCTCTCCAGCGTATAACTTACATTTTATTTACTGATATTTTCTATGTTTTATAATGTAAACATGTTATAAATTCAAAATCAGCTGTGTATTTCGCAAAACTGTTTCTTCTTACCACAAGCGAGTCTCCGTTAAACTCTGAGCAAGCGAGTGTGCGCATCAGTGTCAATCAAACCGATCGCAATGGAGAAAGGGAGCGCAATCATTTTGATTAAACTGTCCAACATCATACCACAATTTCAGTTTCAATGTAATCAACTGTGCAGCTTTCATGGATATCAGACTGAAGTCTCAGCAGTCAAGATGTTCCGGTTTAAAAAAAAAAAATGTCCTGCTCATGTAAGCGCATGTAATACAGTGAGCACCGGGATGAATCTTTTCAGAGCTAGAGTGAATTTGCACAGGGTTTACAGATGATTGTACTATATTAAACTGTATGTAATGCTGAATATAATGTATAATCTTGCTAAGGGTCCTGATATTTGAAAGTCCTCCTGATAATGCCACCTGTAATGTCTGATTTATATTATGGCACACATTATTTTACTGGAAAAGCACACACAGTTTTTTGAAAAGAATAGTTTAGAAACAAGTAATCGGTGACAATACTATTATAAAAACGATAATATTAATAAAACAAATGCCTGATGAAGGTCGAGTGTCCGATACGTTGCTGAATACATTTTGATACTCTTTTCAAGCCAGGATAGTGTGCAGGATTTTTACCATTTCATTGACTTTGCAAAAACTATAATTAAAATACTTAAATGTCTGTAATCAGAGACGGTGTACAAGCATATGTATCTAACATGATTATTAATAATTATTGTTCAGTTTTACAAGTAAAGGAACTGTTTCGCATATGTCCTGAAAATAATAATAATAATAAATTCAAACTTCACTTTTCATGATTCAGGCTTGGTTAAAAGATTTGTGAGAGTATAGAATTGTGAATTCAGTATTGTAATTATTATTTTTGTTATTATATAAAACAGGAAATAAAATTAATCGATTAATTGTAGAATCAATTATCAAAATAATCGTTAGTTGCAGCCCTAGATTTAATTAGATGCGCAAAACTGAAGAAAATCACAGTACGAATACAAGTACTGAATAGTAAAATGTAATACTTAAATGTATTAATAATAATATAAAAAATAATAATATACATTTAAACAATATCTCACAGGCAAGTGTGCTGTTGTACTTTTTATTAGTTTTTATTTATACTGTGTCGTGCAGCACTTTATTTCACAATAAAATCCAATGTTGTCTTTAGATTATGCTGTGATAATCTGTATAAAAGCACTTCTAAAGAAAAATAAATAAATTTAATCTAGAAAATTAGTTGTTCTTTTTTCACTTGAGTTTTCTGAAATAATTTAATTACACACCCTTTGGATTAAATTTTTTTACTTTAAAACATGGAATTCAGAAAAAAAAAAAAAAATCACTGCAAAAAACAAAGAACATTAATCTGGGAATTTAATTTTGACATTTTTTTTAATAAAACCAATTTCATTGGGCTGCACACAAATCTACAGGGTATTTACACTTGGTCAGATGCGTTTTTACAGACCAGATTACTATCCGATTGAATAAGCACATTCCATTTACACTTGGCCACATCAAAGTGTCTCCGCCAAATGGATAGAAATCAGATCTACATTTCCCGCATTATATGTAAATAAAACGGAGTTCAATTCCGTGATTATGCTAATGCCGGGTAATTTAAAACATGTGATTTATTATTCAAATCCAAGTGCGTAAGCAAGATGCATCCATGCGTGTAAGTTGTCAGTGTTTAGCTTAAGTTTCGTCAGCGATCTGCATAAGTTAATGAAGAAAAAAGTTCAGTTTTTGTGCAATGCGAGCCCTGTGCAAATACTCTGCAGCAGCTGTTATGTTTCACATTTTCCCTATGCTGATGTAGCATAGTACTTCTTTTTTCATAGTACTTCTAAAACAATTTTGCCCTTCTGTTTTTCAGTTCAAAACAACAACTTGCATTTTACATGTTTGCACGGTATATAATAGACTGTCACAAATTCATATTATGCATGTGTTGGGCAATTCCATTGAAATGTCAACCACATCATGGAAAGACAAAAAGTTACCAAAGGAACAAAATGCCCTTTTTAAATTCTATTGTGGTATAATGAATGCCATCCACACTGCTAGAGAGCGCCGACTGCATACACAATGCTCACTAAGGCTATGTCTACATTAAGCCGGATACATTTGAGAAAAGCATTTTCATTTTTGAAATGCTCTCCATCCACACTGTCATTTTCAAGCATTTTCCAAAAGTTGCTCGTCCACACTGAAAACGCTTAAATCCCCTTACTGCACATGCAAATCGCCGTTGCATGTACAGTCTGAAACGCAATTGTTCTTGTGTTCTGTCGCCAGACACCAATTCCGATTAAACTTCCCATTGCCTTTGAAGGAATGCAATGTGAATGTTGTACAAAAGTAACATTTATCTTTAACAATGCTATCAAAGTGAATATGAGGCACAACAGCGCCGCTATAACACGGGGCGCCATCTTGATTGCCTTGGTTGAATGGATCACACGACTGCTTCACATGACAACAAATACGTCAGTTTTCAGAAATATCAGTTTTCCAGACCACACTACAATGTGAAGATGCATTTTCAAATTCATCCACTTGGAAGAGCGTTTTCAAAAAGCTTTATTTTCGCTGACAAAAACGCTGTCTCAGCATGGACAGAAGGACAAAACGTAGAGAAAGATGCGTTTTCAAATGAAAACATATTATGGCACTTTTCCACTGCACGTTACGGTTCGACTCGACTCTGCTCGCTTTACTTTTCTGAGCTTGCTTTTCCACTGCAGTTTAGTGCCGCCTCAATGTGGGTGGGATTATAGGCTGATCGTCATAGTTGCGCCGCCTCTACTGCCGTGACATCATCTTAAACGCGACAAACATTACTGACCATAATCAATAACACGACCGCTAGCTGTTAGCTACTAGCTCATTGTGCTGCATAAAGCAGCCGTGCATGGTAATTTTACACAAGTGTAACAGTTAAATTGGCCTGGTTGTTTTAGAAGCAAGCTTTCCAGTAGCTGGTCAACTAAATAAAGTGAAGCTTTCAAGCAGTATATAGAGTTAACGTAACAAAACGTACCATCCTCCATCGTGGACTCCAACAACGCCTTGGCCGAGTCCAGGGCACTCTCCCTTCCATTGCTCGCCAGTCTATTGCCATAGATAGCGTCCATTTGGTCAAACCACTTCCACTTTCTTCTGTTTGAACCACTCCGGCTGTTGTGGTCCTTGATGGTTCTGTAGTCACTTTTACGTTTTTTTTTACTTTTCCCTACACTGTTGGTAGGTCCGGTGGTAGCCGTGTGCGGCCAACAGCTGAGACATTTCCTGAAAGACTTTTTCGTTTCACGTCGTTTCGTTCATCGCTAACCTCATTTACAATTCGAAAGTCGTGTGAACAAATGATATTGCTGTCGCTGTTGCTAACTTTAAAACTAGCGGATTGATGTCCCTTGTCGCAAATCCAGTGACGCTGGTAGTGATGATTCTCTCTGACCAATCATTGATCTGCAGGGTTTTAATGTCACATTTAGTATCGGCTCGGCTCGCTTGGAACCTCGACCGAGGTGGTACTAAAAAAAGTATCAGGTACCAGGTACTATCCACAGTGGAAAATCCCCAAAAAGCGAGTCGAGCTGTACCGTGCAGTGGAAAAGCCCCATTAGTGTGAATTTGGCCTGAAGTGCTGAATGCAGTCTTCTATTAAAAACAGCCTTTCAAGCTTAATCACTTAAGACCACATTTCGGTTTCAATCTTAACTCAATCAATTGTGTAGCCTTAATGAATACCTATACCAATGTCTCTGAAGTCAAAGTTTGCTGGTTTCAAAGCATTTTGAATGGTTTTACCTCATCATGTATAAGTGCGTGCTGCTTTCACAACGATCACATCTGTAACGTTGTTTTTTCCTCAAGGTGAGAATGAGAATGATTATAAATTTAATATGACATGTTCTTAGAAATGCCAATACCCTTCTACATTCTGTAGCTATTAATAATTCTGGATAGTGCATTTGAATTCAGAGTTTTTATGTGTGATGATAATTATACTGTAAATAAACCATAGGATTTTCATATCTGCATTTTCATGTTTAAATCGATTTGCAGATGGTTTTAATTTGGTCAATAATTGGCCGACAAATATCGGTGGCCGATACATCGATGCATCCTTAAAACAAACACATTATATGTAACTGACCGTTTGTTGACAACAGGAAGTGTGCAGCATTTTTCTGAGGAAGCCAGCGGATCTTGTTGATCTTCTCCTCAATTTCCAGACTCTTCAGATAATCAAACTCAGGCTCATGACTTTGGAACGTGCTGTAGACGTTATAATCCGCACGACACTGCGCACGACTCTTACTCTGACAAAACACAGATGTTACATGACTTGTTATTCAGCTGCATGTCTTCAATGGTGCAGGCAATTGGCACTGTTGACCGAATAGTTTGCTCAAAAATTTACATTTTGTCATCATTTATTCTCCACATTGATCCAAAACCATATTACTTTCATTCTTATGTTTTAGAAAGTGTTTATTCAGCTCTTCTTTATACAATGAAAGCATAGAGTGACTGACAACTGTCATGGACAAAAACTAGTGCCCGACCGATATACCGGCCGAATTTCCCCTTTCTAAAATCGGTATCGGTCTCAAAAATCCCATATCGGTCGGGCTCTAACAAAAACCATAAGAGAAACAGAAAAGCAGACTTTTTAAAAACTTAAAGTTTCGGTCTGTTCCTCACATAAAGCTATCATATGGCTTCAGAAGACTTGGAATATAGACTTAGTTGAATGGATTACTTTAATGGAGCTTTTTTTTTATACATTTTTGGAGCTTGACAGCCTGAGTCCCCATTCACTTTCATTTTATGGAAAAGAGCAGCATTTACAATCTTTAAAACAGCTTCAAAACATGTTTGGAACAAGGATGAGTACAGACTAAAATCTAAAATTTTGGTGCACTATTCCTTTAAA
Source organism: Myxocyprinus asiaticus (assembly GCF_019703515.2). NCBI lineage: Eukaryota > Metazoa > Chordata > Actinopteri > Cypriniformes > Catostomidae > Myxocyprinus > Myxocyprinus asiaticus. The sequence goes on along the minus strand of NC_059376.1, from coordinate 40,546,396 downwards.
TGTACAGTGATCCTTCTTTAATCCGTCTTACCTCTTGTTCCTGTTGGAAGATCACTATTCTTCCACCCCTGTCTCCTGTGGCCAACAACTCCCCGGAATGATTAAACTCCACCGCAGAAATGATGTCAGCTAACAACACACACACAATAATGATTGAATTATTGAAAAGAGCAACTATATGACCATACTATTCACTGAATATTCTCAAGAACATAAGTGACTGCTTGTATCTGTGTGTGTGTGTGTGTGTGTGTGTGTGTGTGTGGGGGTGGGCATACGCAGAGCCTGGCATTAAAAGGCATCTCTGGTATCTGCAGGCACAGTACAATCCAACAACCCCCAACCCTTCTCTCCCTAAGAATAACAATTTCTCTCTCGCTCTCTCTCTCGTATTACTGTAGTGGGCAGCAGGGTGGTGCTGGGCAGTGCCATGTTCTGACTCAACTCTGAAGAACAGGCCGTTTGTTTACAACACATGCACAATAAACCCTCATATGACTAAACTTTGCGAAACATACAGTATTTTGATCTGTCTACAGTCCCCTTATGCAGATAAAGTTAAACAGCACCTCTCACTAATTCATTTAAAAAAGTATTACATTATATATTTATATGATATTAACTCCAATTCTGAAAAAGTTGGGACAGTATGGAAAATGCTAATAAAAACAAAAAGGATTGATTTGTAATTTAAATTTACCATTCGTTTTGCCTTGCCTTGCATTTGTGTTATATCAAATCCACTACTGCAGCACATTATTTGATGCTTTACCTTGTGAATCTAATTATTATGATTTTTAAAACACTAATTTCAAACCAGATGATTGCAACACGCTCCAAAAAGTTGAGCATTTACCACTATGTAACATCACCATTTCTTCTTATAACACTTATTAAGCTTTTGGACACTGAAGACACAAGTTTGTTAAGTTTAGCAAGCAGAATTTTCCCCCATTCATCCATAATGCAGGTCTTCAGCTGCTGAAGTAAGAAAACTGTACGGGGTTTTCGTTGCCGTATTGTGCGCTTCATAATGCACCACACATTCTCAATTGCAGGCCAATCTAGCACACGCTCTACTTACGCAGCCATGCACTTGTAATCCGGGCAGTATGTGGTTTGCCAATGTCCTGCTGGAAAATGCAGGGATGTCCCTGGAAAAGACTGCGTCTAGATGGCAGTATGTTGCTCTGAAATTTGTATTTATATTTCTGCATTAATGGTGCCCTCACAGATGTGCAAGCTATCTGTGCCATGGGCACTGACACACCCGCATACCATGACAGACACTGAAATTTGGACCTGATGCTGATTACAGCTCGGATGGCCCTTTTCCTCTTTGGCCCGGGGAACATGACGCCTATTTTTTCCAAAAAACCTGAAATGTGGATTCGTCGGACTACAAAACTAGATTCCACTGTTCTACTTTCGATCTCAGATGAGACCGAGCCCAGAGAAGTTGGCAGCGCTTCTGGACAGTGTTGATGTATGGCTTCTGCTTTGCATAGTAAAGTCTTAACTTGCATCTATGGATACAGCGGCGAATGGTGTTTGCTTGACAAAGGTTTACCGAAGTATTCCTGAGCCCATGTTCATGATATCCATTGCAGACGCATGACAGTTTTTAAGACAGTGACGTCTGAGGGATCAGAGATCACGCACATTCAGAAATGGTTTTTGTCTTGCCCTTTACGCACCAACATTTGACCAGATTCCTTGAATCTTTTGACTATATTGTGCACTGTAGAGGATGAAATGGCCCAAATCTTTCCAATTTTTCTTTGGGGAACATTGTTCTCAAAGTGCTGGATTATTTGCTGACGCATCTGTTGGCAAATTGGCAAGCCTCAACCCATCCTTGCTCTTAAAGGATTAGGCGTTTTTAGAGGCGATTGCCTCACCTGTTTAACATCTCCTGATTCAAATCACATTGTTATTTCAACTCGTCAGATTGTTATTAGTCTCAACTTTTCTGGAGCATGTTGCAATCATCTGATTTGAAATGAGTGTATATATATAATTAAATTCACAAGGTAAAACATCAAATAATGTTTTGGTTGGACACTAAGTGGTACTATGGGGTAATTTTCGTTAAGCAATAGCCTACACAATAATGCAAGGCAGCTTGATTTCAAACTCTGAACTTTATTTTTGATTTATTTTAACTAAAAACTCAAATGAAACTGAAAAAATGAAGTGCAATTAAAATGTGTGTTGTTCAACTTTTTGAAAGATGGCTTTAACAGTTGTGAAGGGCAACATCTCTTTGGCAACGAACCTACTTCATCTGTGCATTCTCTCCATCATGGGCCACCGGTCGGGTATTTCATTGTCCGGGCAAATACATCATTTATTGTGGGTTGTTGCGGGTTTATTGTTGGTGTTTTATTACCTTTCATCCCAGGACCCAGTTTAGCTTTTTCGGAAGGGTAATGACTTTGAATGTGTGTGAATAAATTTGTTTTGTTCCCTCCTAGGGCTGGGCGATATGCAAGAAATATGTTTACGATATTTTTATAAAATAAATAAATAATAATAAAAATTTTAAAAAAATAATCACAATATCCAATTACATACGCGTGTTCCACGAGACTGCACACCTCCGAACAAACAGCACGACATTCATGTGCAAAGATGGCTTTTCTGTTCTTAAAAATATAATAAAGTGTTTCTTCAAGCATGTGTCTGTGTGTCTAACAGCATTTCTTGTGTCACTCCGAATCCGAGACGTCTTACAGTTACCCACCATGCACATTATATTCGCTACCTGCAATTAAACATCTTCGGTCAGTGCGCGTACTATGCTGCCTGTGTAATTTGATACCTTGGTAAAGAACATCTGTCTTTCAATGCGTTATTTAGGTTCATTTATCATGGGTCGCAAACTCTTTGACAACTATTCTTCATTTAAGGCTATTCTATTCGTTAGGCTATTGTATTGATATTGGAAGTTCCATTCTTAAAGTTCCCCCTTTTCCCCAGTGTAAAATTTCACACCAGTGTTGCCCCTTGTACCGAGTAAAACCGGTAACACCGTGGCATCCCTTCTCTCACACAGAAATCATAAGGAGTTGCATAAATCATATGAAATTGTACGAGTTGGGTCGTACGACTTCGTACAAGTTTTACAACAGCCAATCAGGTGACTCTCCCTATTCTCCTTCTAAAACACAACAATTACTGTCTTCCATCATACATTACATACTCTTTCTGCTTCAAATTATGCTTTGGGACTCTATGGTTAGGTTTAGATAAGGGCATACAATTAAGAACCACATACACAACGTTTGACACATGGAACGTTCACTTCTGCCTTAAACATCTAGGGATTTGCACGTCAACAAATTGTACAAATGTATAGAAACAACCTTGTATGATTTCATATGAATTACCCACCTTGTACAAATTCGTACGACTTTTCATGAGATTGAGTTGGCTTTTTCAATAGTGTCAAAACTTTTTCAGAGTTGGGATTGTAAAACCAAAGCAACTTTAAAGAACAGGGTTCCCACGTCTTTTCACCAATGAACATCCTTGAATTTTCCACGACCTTTGTAGTCATTTCAAATGACTGGATCAGGAATCTTAAAATAATTTTATCAAGACTGCACTCGCAAAGAGCTATTTCTCACCAATAAAATATTTCAGACTTAGCATAACTTACAATAGTGATGAAACTATATTCGTCATAGAAATTTCCATGACTGTTTCCAACTTTATGCCAAAAGAGAACAAACACACAACCCATTTTGTTTAAAGAGCACCTATTATGGTTTTTCAAATATTACCTTTCATGTAGTGTGTTATACAGCTGTTTGTGAATGTAAAAAAGTCTGCAAAGTTTCAAAACTCAAAGTGCACGACAAACGGAGTTATTGAATCCCAAAAGAAAGAACCGATTCTGAACACCTGAAACGAGTCGTTAGTAATTCCAGACATACTTCCTGTACTAACCTACGTAATTTGGTAACAAAAAACCCGCCTCTGGTCTTCATTGGCTGCTCGCAAACAGCTTTGACCCGCCCTCAAACACTACACTAAGAGCTAGACCAATCACAACAGACTGGGACATCTGACCAATCAGAGCAGAGTAGGCTCTCTGAAAGGAGGAGTTTAGAATGAATCCTTTAACGAGTTGTTTTTGACACTGGGGCAAAAAAAAGGTAATGCTGCAATTTTAATTATGAGCAAATGAAAGTGTTTTTTGACCTTGGATGCATGTAAATCTATTGTATGAGACCTTTAAAATGAAATTAGGCACATTTAAAAACTATAATAGGTGCACTTTAAAATCTTCAGTTTTTCTAAACCTACTTTTCCCCAAAAAATGTTCCCTATTTCAGTTATTGTTATTATCGATAATTACTAAAAACTACATTAGTAAAACTGTAGTAACTTGGTATTAGCCACCACAAAAATCATCAAATCAAGAAATTAAAGAAAATGACAATGTTTCAGAAAGCTTTTTATACTATTGATACTATAACTGAACTATGGTATTTTGGAAATGTGTAATTATGGCGGTATTACGATTATCACAGCATATAAGTAGTAAACATGTTTTGTTGCCTTTAGAATTCCACAACAGAAAATATCAGCCTGTTCGTATCCCTGGAATCTTGCAGGTACCATCAGGAATGTCTTACCTTCAGCTACATCATCATCCACGGCCCCTTTGACCTGGGACAAACACCAGCTGCTCGGACCGTCTACATCTCCTGAAACCGAAGACACATTCACACTGTATGTCCAACATGAAGACCACATTGAAGACCCCCTTTAAAGAAATATTCTGTAAAGGACTAGAGGTTTATGTAGTTTAAGTCTTTAAAATCTTGATAAATTTGATAAAAATAAAAAAAAGATATCCTCTAAGATTGAATGGATTTGGAAGAAAGCTGTTGAGTCAGACTGTGTCAAACATCTGACCACAACTGCATCAAACATGTGATTATCTCGACATGAATAAGAACATTGAGAGGTGGGGCTTTGTTTCTATGAACAAGCGGTGCAATTCAAAGCAAATCAAATGTAACAAATCCAATCACTCCTCAAATACAACATAATTAAAATGACCTAAGCAGGGGTCTCGAGATAAAGGCTCAATTTAATAGCAGTGCAATGCATAGCTGAACAATACATTCATGCATGCATTAAATTAAATATTAAGAGTTCAATAATAATAAGTTGTATGTACCTTCCATGCTGGGAGGGATCTCGATCAATCCTGGGCCTCTTTATTTTCGATCTTGATTTCCAAAGCGTCGATTGTTCTTACTCGATTATTGCAGAAAGATGTTTTGATAAGAGAAGAGCGTTTTTGTTAAAAGAGGTTTGATTTCATAATTCCCTCCGTACAAAAGCGTGTTTAGTCCCTCTATTAGATCCGCACAGAAAACATTTCCCACGCACACGCGATGTGGACGTGCGTGTGCTGATGACGTCACGTCGCATGAAGCCCGACAGCGACCACGTGCGGTTGATCACACAGTAAAAAAAGAATTAGCAAAGTAACCATCGTTTCCTTTAGGCTAATTTGTATAAAAAAGAAGGAATATATATATATATATATAATTCTTTTTTGTAAGAATATGTATAGTTGTATGTATTGTACTATATCCCCTGTGTATGTCTGGTTATAACTATTGTTTTGTTTTGTCTATTATGTCACTGTTGTTCATTAAGCAATAAAATAAATAATAAATAATAAATAAAAAAAAACATAGTTTCCACTAAAATATAATAGTTGGGTCATTCCTACTATGGTATTCCAGGATATTTTAATGTCCAAATCTGATATGTATTTTATATATTGGTTAAAATATTAATTTAACATTTTTTTCAAAGATGGAAATGTAGTTTCTTTACACAGTATCGCAACTGTTGAGCATAGACGTGAATCTTATGTATTTTCACTACTACGGTATGAGCAAATGTTCTCATTTGTGGCATACTGGCCATCCACTAACTTCTAAAAAATATATTTTTTAAATAATCAATTTATCATCCATGAAGTGACATCATATATATATATATATATATATATATATATATATATATATATATATATATATATATATATATATATACAGTTGTGCTCAAAAGTTTGCATACCCTGGCAGAAATCGTGAAATTTTGGCATTGATTTTGAAAATATGACTGATCATGCAAAAAAACTGTCTTTTATTTAAGGATAGTGATCATATGAAGCCATTTATTATCACATAGTTGTTTGGCTCCTTTTTAAATCATAATGATAATAGAAATCACCCAAATGGCCCTGATCAAAAGTTTACATACCCTTGAATGTTTGGCCTTGTTACAGACACACAAGGTGACACACACAGGTTTAAATGGCAATTAAAGGTTAATTTCCCACACCTGTGGCTTTTTAAATTGCAATTAGTGTCTGTGTATAAATAGTGAATGAGTTTGTTAGCTCTCACGTGGATGCACTGAGCAGGCTAGATACTGAGCCATGGGGAGCAGAAAAGAACTGTCAAAAGACCTGCGTAACAAGGTAATGGAACTTTATAAAGATGGAAAAGGATATAAAAAGATATCCAAAGCCTTGAAAATGCCAGTCAGTACTGTTCAATCACTTATTAAGAAGTGGAAAATTCAGGGATCTCTTGATACCAAGCCAAGGTCAGGTAGACCAAGAAAGATTTCAGCCACAACTGACAGAAGAATTGTTCGGGATACAAAGAAAAACCCACAGGTAACCTCATGAGAAATACAGGCTGCTCTGGAAAAAGATGGTGTGGTTGTTTCAAGGAGCACAGCATGTATTCTGTAATCTGTAGTGGAATACATTTCAGTAGTAACCCTCTCTAACTTATTAGAGAATGCAGTTGCCAATATTAAATTCAGTTCTCCATTATTGAGCACATGTGTGCCTCTCCCTTGTGATTGGTGTGCCACGTGTTAAGTATTTGATTGATAAATTATGTTCAAAGAGGATGTTGTGTCTATTATCTACCCTGTAAACTATTTAGTGCTTCTCTTCATAGGTGAATTACAGACCGGGCCAATAGGGCCAGTGCCCAGGGGCCCGGGGGAGCCCTGGGCTGCAAGGTCTCGCAGCCCATCAACCTGTTTATATATGCTTAAATATGTGCACCCCAAAGCCTAGACAATGCTTAGACAAAACAGGGTTTTGAGGTATATCTCTTAATCAACATTACTTTACATCCACGCCCATCACAATAAAAAAAGAGCTTTGAAAATATTTACATAAAACTTTATAAGAGGCCTATTTTTAAAGTGTGAACAGCTAGTTATTTTACAAATGCAGCTGGCTCTGTCATTATAAAGATCTCATGGTTTTATATTACAAGCTGTTATGGAGACATTTTACTATAACCTCCTGAGACAGCAAACATCAATATAGTGTTTGGTGTATAAAAAAACATGATGATAATTGATTTTATTAAAAAACATAATAGTGTATTTGATGTGCTTTCAGCCCTCCAAAGCTCTCACAGTGGAGGGTGAAGTCTTTGAAGGGAATAGGGTATAGGGATGATTACTTCTGAATAGAACACACTCCATAGTTCAGATAAGTAAGAACGGATATAGCAGCGTGAGCCAGAACTGCCTGAACTCTTTGCAGAGTTTGTTGGATGTAGCTTAAAAAGTGAAAGTTAGTAACATACAGTTCCATCAAATAGCCTTTAAACATTAGCAATAAAGCAATGTGAATATTTGAAAGATTATTAGTTTTTTTTAACAGTATAATCAGATTATAGTGGTTATGACAGGTACTGTATTTTTAAATGAGTTTAAATCAAATCAGTTAAATAAATTAGTTTAATCAAACATTTTCAGTGTGTACACTGCATTGCAACTCTCTACAGATACATGATTGGAGATCATTTTAATCACATTTGAGCTTTTTAAAAATGTACAAATTCTTCATTCTAACAATAATATGATGTCAGAAAATGTCATATGGTATCATAATGATGCCACTGTGTAAAATGTAATGTCAGCAACAGATTTTCAACAAAAAATATTCACAAGATTGGAACCTAAATATGAAAATAGAATTACACATCTAACGTTTAACTTAGAAAATTGCCTTAGTTGTCTATTGTAACCTGCATGATTTACCTCAGTGGGCATCAAAAAATAATTATTGCTATTTTATACTAATACTAAGTTAACATTCGGTTTATGGAGCAGGGCTATACATGGGTTTCACCAAACCCATCCATAGATGCTGTAGGAAACTATTTGTTGAATTCTTCTATATTTAAAGTGTTTGAAGTTAAAATATTACATAATGTATTATTGTCCCTTTAAATATATGCACGTTTACACATTTATCACACATTTTGTTACATACTTGTTTTTGTATTCATAATTTGCAGTATTTACATTGAGTTTACACTGATATGTATAACAAGCGCTAAAATGGTATACTGTCTCTTCAGGAACAGTGCCTGCTCAGAAAACGTGTTTCAGTTTATCTTTTTTTTTTTTACCACATCTGCCCTATGTGTGATTAGAATTAATCTGACTGTAAATAACATAAAGAGTATAAAAAGAGACTTAAACCGCTGAAAAACGGATTGTGTGGTTCTCAACTTTAAAAGATAATTCAATCTTAAATATAATTGGCCCAGTGGGGCCCTAAAAGAATATTGGCCCCGGGGCCCTCACTAGTCATAATTCACCCCTGCTTCTCTTTCATTTCGTTTGTAAGAGAAGCAGCAGGATCAACTCTGAAGCTCTTTTCTCGCTCCCAGTGACTTATGCGTTTGTTTTTTATTCTTGCGCCTGTACCCAACAGTATCGATATTAATCTGTATATATGTTGATGTGGTGAGCTTCGTGTATTAGAGCCATTCTCACCGAAGGTAAGGCATTTATTTGGGCTTTAGTGGGGTGGTTTATAGAGGTTTCAATTGTATGTTTTTAAGTGTTTTCATAATAAATTTGCCACTGCAGGTGCGCTGTGGCCCTGTATATTGCTAGCTGCTGTTTCTTCATACCTGTTTCTATACATTTGTTCCAGTGTGCTGAGTAGCTTCATTGTTTGTTTGGTTTTTTTTTTTTGTGCCAAACTTGCTGCACTACATTTGTCTTGTTTTTGCATTGTACAATGCAAAACATTTAAGATGGTGGGGGAAAAAAAAAAAGACCTCATTAGAAATAATGAATGCTTGCTAAATAAGAGCGATCTCTAACGAATTGGGCTCAGGTGCATTCAATAATGTAGAAAATCAGATCCAGATCGGGTTTCGTGATAATAACGTGGGAAATAGCGCTATAAAAGTAACTTAACTTACACTAACATTTACACCAGCATGTATAATCCACATTAAGTAGAACTGAAACTGGAGCTGGCAGGTCCAAAGATGCGACATTTATGCTGAACTTCTACCTTTTCTTCAGGTGTTGTTGACTCGTTGTTCGTTTGACATTTGGTTTCTCCTACCTGCGCTATCTGGAGCCGATAAGTTTACAATGTTATCATTAGCGCAATTGGGTTAATGAATATATGACTATATCACACAGGCATAAAACATTGAACTCAAACGGTTAACACTTGTTGTAGCTGAAACATTTTGCCTAAAAATGCTCATATGTGCTTTCATTAACTAGCGCTTGTAAGGGACTGTCTGAAAATTCCACCCACAGCACTAAAACGTCAGAGGTGTCCAAGTATTCATTAATTAATTAGTCAAATTAAAGTGTAAGTTATGCATAAAATTTACAATCTTTAGAATGTGTAAATGTGTTTTTTAATAAGTGTTCAAGACAGAACATGCAAGGCAGTTGCATTGAATACTTGGACATCAGTGACATTTAGCATGTGGACTTTTTAGATTATCTCTTATGAACCATAAGTGAATATTTAACTTTACCCTACTGAATATTATTATGTAGTCATAATGCATTAATGTTTTGTTTAAATAATTTGTTTGGTCAATTATGATGTGGGGTCACTGATCTCTCAGTAGGATGGAAAATGAAGATACCACTCTTACCAATCTACTGCTCCAGTTTAGGGGTTTAGGGGGGCCACTGAGGAGGTCAGGTCTATTGACATGGGGGCACTGCCCCACCAGATCCACCTCCTGAACTGGAGAAAACAGAACAGAAATGTTTATCTTACCATTTATATATATATATATATATATATATATATATATATATATATATATATATATATATATATATATATATATATATATATATATATATATATATATATATATATATATTTTTTTTTTTTAATTATTATTGAACAAGCAGAAATTGTATAAACCTTCAAGAATAAAGAGCACTTCTACAAAATTTCACATTAAACAAGTAAGTTCAGTTCACCATTTATATCTTCTGTTTAATAAAAATTAGGTGACATAATTTAACATGCTACACGCTAATTTGCTACCGTTGCTTTTTGCTATAGACGAGTACTTTTTACAACTGTTAAAAGTGTTTTTAGCACCTATTAATGTTCTTGCCATTGTAAGATAAATAATAATTGTAAATCATCAAGGTATAAAATAACAAAAGTTAACGTGCCTGCCCAAATAGCAAAATTGCTTTGGGCCGAATTCGGCATCATTTCGGCCGTGAGTTTGGCCCACATCCCGCTTGACCAGTACATTTTTCTGAAAATCTGTTATACAGTACCCTTTCATAGAATTACTTCAACAAATCATAAACAGAGTTTAAATAGTACTGTATAACAGAAATAACTCTAGCTATAATTATAGTTATTGTTACTAATGAAAAATTATGGACATAGTTAATTAAAATGGGATCTCTTTTAAACAGTGAAAGAAGCCTTCAGAATATTCATAATAGTCTTTTTTGTTACAGTGGTAGCTGTTACCAAATTGCCACAGTTTTATTGTGATATCAGTAACTGTATTGGTGTTTTAATGGAAAATAGGCTACCATGGTAAATCATGGTAAACAAAGTCAAGCATTTATGCATCATTTGTAATGACTATTAATGTAATAGTCTTACAGAAGCCTATAGAAGTCTAGTGGCTAATACAATAGTTAATATTAAAAAAGTTACTTATGACAAAACGATACTAGTCAGCAGCAAATAGATTATTTCTTGTCTTCTCTGTCTTTCATGTCTGTTTTGCTCAGACAATTTTTTTTATTCAGAATTGAACTTTCTAAGCACATGCACTGACCATTTGAGTAAAAAAGTCCATGTATGGTTACTATGGTTAATTTCTTTTTAATGCATCTCTTTTTTTCATCCACTGCTGTTACCTGCTTTCACGATAACAGCCTGCTCCAAAGGATCACTAAACCTGTTCCTGCAGCTCTGCTGTGTCGACATGTGTCATGAGCAGGTATGGACTTATTTTAAACCACTGGTTGATACTGTAACACTTTAGTTAGTGAACATGCATTAATAATTCAACCAGCATTAAATTAAATATTTAAGGATATACAGTAGTTATTTAAATGTATCACATCTACTGATTTCTCTCATTTAAAGGTGCATTCAGTAATTTCCTCATGAAAAAAGTTTTACTCCAAAATAAATGAATTATAATTTTAAAACGGATGTGTAAAATTATGTAAACTTGCATGAAGGGAAGACTCCAGATTATTACTGAAAGTTGACTTAAATATTGATCTGTTCCTTACACAAACATATGATTAAAATACAATCCATGAGTCGTATGGACTATTTTTATGGTGTTAATGTGGTCACTGTGCATGCTATACCTAACATAAGGTAAATAATGACAACATTTTCATTTTTGGGTAAACCCCCCCCCCCCCCCCCCCCCCATTTGATCATCTTCTATAGTTCAACATCCACTCTGTTTCCCAGAATTCCACATTTCTAGTGTCCTTTCGTGATGATACTGTTTCTCTAAATGACTACAAGCTGAAGTGATAAGAAATCACAGTCTGGTTATTGATTTATCAGTAATGTAATGTAAGTGTAAGTTGTAGCTCTAAAACCAATTAGTATCAAGTCTTAAGTGAGAATAAATAGAATTGAATGTGGCTTGGAGAGTCCTGCCCAGAGGCTTTATTTGTATGATATGGCCCATAAAGATTAATTTCTCCCATTATACAGAACACGTGATCTCTAGCCTTGGACACGGATCTCTTTGTCTTTTTCTTTATTTTGCTTTTAAGCTGTGCCATTGTTCTAGATCAAAACAAAAGCTTTGTGAGCCTTTTATTTTAACAACAATTCCCCAGATTATCGTTAGCTAAATTATGCAAGTCAAATGGTAAACAAAGGTTGTGTTCTGAATAATGCTGGCATGCCTCTTACATCACACTGCGCAAAATGTAGTATATTTTGCTTACTATAAAGAAAACATAGCATGTTAAACAGTGCATTAGGATACTACATTGTTGGCACTTGACCTCATTTTGTTGCATGTCATGAGAGTGAGATATTAAAAATGGCAGTGGATATCTCTTCCAGTTCATTCATCACACTGGAAATGGAAGGTCAATTTGTGCACATTTCATTACAGGATATTATGCAAGATGTGCACGTTTTGGCAAATGTATTGGGTCATACGGGTTTCCTTGCATTGGGGACACATAAAAACTGTGTGCAGTATACACATTGTATACTACTTTCTTTCAATAATTGTTGATAGTATGTCAGTCCAAGCATTATCAAAGTTTTGCTCTGTGGGTGTAAATTCAACAAGTGCATTTTAGGAGGAGTATTCCGGGTTTAAAACAAGTCAAGATCAGTCAACTGCATTTGTGGCATATCGTTGTTCATCTTTTTCTTTAAAAACTGAGATGACAGTGAGGCACTTGCAATGGAAGTGAATGGGGCCAATTTTTGGATGGTTTAAAGGCAGAAATGTGAAGCTTATAATTTTATAAAAGAGAACTCATTAATTCTTCTGTGTCAACTTGTGTATTATCTGAGCAGTAAAGTTGTTTAAATATGCATTTTTGCAGGATTATAGGGTTTACAGCATTCCGTCGTCATGGCAACATAGTTGTAAAATTGTGTATATAACAGGAAAGGTTAGTAAGTGATTTTATAACACTAAAATCATGTTAATGCACATTGTTTATGTCTTGTGGATATACTTTTGAAACAGTAAGTGTTTTAATGTTTATGGATTGGCTCCATTCACTTCCATTATAAGTGCCTACCTGTAACCTTGATTTGCATTCCTTCTGAAAAGGAGGGACAAGTTGAAATAAATGTGTGGAAATCAAGATTAGACCTAAGATTAAGTGCTTTTAAATGAGCTAAGCTTGTATTGAACATGGAATTTGTTTAAAGTGGACATTATATCAGAATGGACATTGAAAGTCCATTCTGTCCATACTTTCTTTATTGGTGCACATTATTCCAAAGAAGAAATGTTTGTCTTGGTAATCTTATTAAAACATGATAACTTGCTCGAGTTGTGAATATCCTGTTTTACTTGGAAATACATCACATCACAAAAGTAAAATGTGTTTGGAGTGCTTAAAGGAATGTTCAAGGTTCAATACAAGTTAAGCTCAATAGGCAGAATTTGTCAAAATGTCATTTATTTAAAAAAAGCAAAAATCTGGGTTAGAATGGAAGTGAATGGAGCCAGTCCATAAACATTAAAATACTCACTGTTCCAAAATTATAGTCACAAGATGTAAACAAAATGTGTGTTAAAATTATTCTAGTGTAATAAAATGGAGTTAATTAACAGAGGTTTGGGAGGAGCATGCTCATTTTAATCTGCCAAATCACAGCAAGCATGCAGGAGTATATAAGCCACCGCTTACCTGCTTCCTGTGACAACTCTCCTGACAATTGGGTCCCACCCTCAAGCCAGCAAGATGTCTGAACTGGATCTCTTTCCCTCCAACGAGGAACTCTTCAACTCTCCCATCAATGCTTCATCGCAGCCATCCGATCCCGGCAAAGACACTTCTCCGTCCAACGGCGTTATCTATCTGGCTGCTCCAAGCCGAGGACGCAGATCTTCTTGCTCAGCAACCCACACACCAAGATGTAGGAATCAACCCTCTCCTCCGCCATCCAGATCACTCGGATCTTCAACTTCTGCCGACCGCCCAACAATACCTGTCATTTCAAAATGGACAGTTAACAAACTTCGCCACGCTCTAGCCGCTTCTAACATCCACTTTTCTCGTAGGCTAAGTAAAATCCAGTTATATGATTTATACGTCTCTTCCCAACATGATATTCCCTCTACCTCTAAAACCCCTGAAAACGTGATAGCCGAATCCTTACCTTCTACCCGTTCCTCTAGATGCGACGCTCCATCTCGCAAACACCCCGACTGCTCACAACCCTCTGGGTTTTCAGGTACAGGCCATTTCTCCCTCACCAAAATTCCATCCCGAAAAAGGCCTTCAGCCAGCACGGCGTCGGTGTCAGTCCAAGTGCCTAGCCCATCGTACAAGAACGCACCTTCAAACACATGCGTAAAGCGCTCCCTCTATACAGATTTTGGGGGGAAGAACAATTCAGAAGCATCCGCCAAGCCAATTTACCAAATAGAATTGTCGCTGCTGTCCTAAATACTTCCTGCCATAGTCATGGTACCGATCTTTCATCTTAACGCCTTCTTTGGGGGTAATCAGGACTGGAGTCGAGTCTCGAGCTCCGAGCCCTCCAGTATATGGACAGCAAGCCAAATACGTTTACTGCTTCAACACAAGATTACATTAACAAACGAACTACTGAAATGGAGTTAATTAACAGTGGGTTGGGAGGAGCATGTTAATTTTAATCTGACAAATCACAGCAAGCATGCAGGAGTATATAAACTAGCGCTTACCTGCTTCCTGTGACAAACTCTCCTGACCACCCACCTCCACCCCATCTCCACCTATTTACTCCAGATTCATTATCTAAATAAGTTAAGTCCGGGAGGGCTAATCATTCAGGACTCGAGTCGAGTCTCGAGCTCTGAGCCCTCCAGTATACAGACAGCAAGCCAAATACGTTTACTGCTTCAACACAAGATTACATTAACATACAAACTACTGCATTATGGCTTTTACCAGATTACAGCAGTTACCAGATTTATGTCATTTCAACTAAGTTGTAATATTTGATATAACTTAACACAGATCAATTTACTAATTTTATGTATTAATGTAACTACAAGTTATTTGTTGCTTTTTTTTAAAATAATAATAGTAAAATAAATATTAAATAAACATGGGATGAGTTAAAAAATGTTTGGTAATCATTACGCAACACATGCTGTCAAATGAGCTTAAGTTGGTTTGAACCTGGAACATTTCTTAAATACATTTGCTTTATAAATCATAACACTAATAAAATATAACTAGTCCTCTCTGAAGGATTAGCCTTTGAAATTCAACACGTAACATGCAAACATGTCAAATATGCTGCAAAAAGGAGACACACAGAATCTCAATGCCTATATGTGAGTCATCATATATCCAGCAGGCAGGTGGCAGTCTGTCCATACTGATTCAACAAGACCAGACTGAATACCACATGCAGGCAACTTTACTGCTTTAACTGATCAATTATTGAATAGATAATTGAGATGCATTTAACTGAAATTGAAGGCCTAACACCCATGTAAATCCTGATGATTTTATTAATGATTACCATAGATTGCTAAATTAAAGTTCAGGAAATATTGCCCTTTCTTACACCAAGCCCTTAAATCAAGTCTGTTGAAATATTAATGTAATAACCACATAATCATAAATGCATAAACACATCTGATGAGTGGAAACTAAACTGATTTTCCTGAAGTAATGAGATGTTTTCTAAAAGATTTTAAAGTCAACATGAAATTAGCATTAACCCTGTTTATTTAAAGGTGAAGTGTGTAGTTTCTGTGGCTTCAGCATCATCATAGCATATACTGAGTTTGAGAAAAATTTTACAAAGCCGAAACGCATGCAGTTTTACCTTTTCCACTCTGCTATATACGATCACAAATGTGGCCTTCTGTCAGCGGTGACCCATATGTCACGCACTTCCTCCACATAATTCACTGGGCTTTTCTTTGATTAAAGAATAAATCATAATTTATGTCCTGCCCAGAGCCTCCATTACATCAAACACTTATAAATACGGAGAGGAGATAGGAAAAATTGAATGACTGGTTCAAAAACAGCGCAAAAAACTCTCAAAGACACTATGAGTATTATCAAAATTTGTGGCTTTGTGGTTTTAGACCATGTATATGCTAATGTATTCTTAAAGGGATAGTTCACCCAAAAAATGAAAATTCTGATATCAATTACTCACCCTCATGTTATTCTAAAACTGTTGTTCCCATGTGACTTTTTCTTTTGTGGAACACAAATGACAATGTTAGGGACTGACAACCTCTGTCATCCTTCACTTTCATTGTATGTTAAAAAGATGCAATTAAAGTGAATGGTGACTGAGACTGTGAGTCCGCAACATTCTGCCATTTGTGTTCCATAGAAGAAAGTCGCACACAGAGGTGCAAAAACCATATATGCAAGGTATGCAATGCATGGGGCGCCATGTAAAGAGGGGTGCCAGCGGCTCACTAAAGGTGGTGCAATCGGCCTCCTCGACCCCTCCAACATCACCCCCTGCTCAACGGTTAAAATGGATGACCCCCCCCCCACCCTCGCTTGACAGATACATGGGGCACAAAATTTCGTTTTGCATACCCGCTCGGAAATGTGTAGTTGCGCCCCTGGTCATACATGTTTGGAACAACATGAGGGTGAGTAAACGATGACATAATTTCTATTTTTGTGTGTACTATTCAGGTCGTTTCTACAATTTGCTGCCTTTTAAGTTCCCAGGACAAGTTATGGTATTTATAATGTTTAATTTCAACCAATGACATTTTGAACTGGCTTGTTTAAAAGAATAAATACTATTTGTAATGTTACATGTTGCTTTGGGCCTAAAGTGAAATTTCTAATTACTGAGAACTTATACATCTCTGATGAAATAAGTGCTAAATCATCGACTTTCTAAATGTTTTCACATACAGTCAAGTGTTTAGTTTTACATCCATTTTTGTAGTTTATTTATTTATGTATTTATTTGTGTACGTTCCTTGATTTGATTGTCCACCCTGCTATGTGACCTTTAATTGAAGATCTATGTACTGTGGACATCAGCCATTTAGCAAAATAATACTAAAGTTATTATGAAGTATGTAACTCTTCTGTTTATTTACATTTTCCTTTATTTTGTGATGTCAGTCATATGCTGTCAAGCATAGCATGCCCACCATGTTATTGGAAGATATATGGAAAATTAATAATTTTAAAATTTCAATATATTTATGTTCGCAGGAATAAAACCATCACTGTAAGTTTACAAATATGGAAGCTGAATATCTTTTACAGAGCATGTAGTGGCTAGGTTTTGCTACTGAATGTCCACCCTCTTATTTTACACCCTGACCCTGCCCATTAAACCAGATGGGCATCAGAATTGAAGTCATTTAGCTTGAACTGCATCATACATGTCCCCTTTAATTATGAAACAAAGATACCAATAAAAGTATGTTTCATTTGTCAAGTTTTAAATCTGAAAAGGCACCAAATTGTAGGAACGACCCATTCATTTATGCACTTTAAGCAGAGAAACACATTTTAAATTTACAGTCTTTCTCGTCTTGGAGAATGGACCACAAATATTGATGACATCATCTTGCACTCAAGAGTGTTTTACAATATTTTTCTGTCCAATAAATTAATGCTCTCTTGAATGAGAATGTTCCTCCCTCTAAAACCACCTGCTCTTTAGCAAAATCAAGTAGCAAATCATGATTTTTTTGTCTGTGACATAAATGAAAACCTATGAACAGCGTTGCAGATAAGTGTCATGGAATGGCAGTTTTGCCATGAAACAAATAGGTGCTATATATATATATTTTCATGATTCAAGAGCACAGGAGGGCATGGGTATGCCCTGTAAGAAGCATTTGCCATGCCAAAATGAATAGCAAATAGAGAAATATGCTTTACTCAGCAAAGCAGTTTCATCATTCATGCTATCCAAAGCCTGACACAGCTTAAGAGTTTCAGTGTACTAGAGTGTGTGTTTACTTGCATACCAAATATACAGGAATATACTGAAGCCATGGACACGATGTTGACCCATAAGTTTAAGATTCTGCCACCACGTTTCATAATAACATGAAGATTATATCATACTCCAATAGAATAAAAAAGGTCATTCCAGTTTAAAGTCCAAATTAAAAGCTTTCACAACACATTTTTCTTCCATAATGTGACATATTTCTGAATGAAAATTATTATTTTTTTTTTTTTTACTTGATTTTATCCATTTGGAATTGATTAGATAATATGAAGTGTTTTTGTTGTTTCAGAGGCGGAGCAAGTTTCTACATTTTGATGAGAGATCACGAAGGCATTTTTCTTTGGAATAACACGCATCATTGAATCAATCATAATATGACCAGGAATATGTGCTAAGAAAGTAAATAGGGTTAACTGTGATTTTAAGTTGACTTTATGGTGATCAAATTGGTCAACCAATTCAAGCTGTGTTTGGAACATGATTAACCAGCTCAACAAGGTCACTAACAGAATAGCCAAAGTGATCAGCCAGATCCAATCAGGTCAACCTCAGCTCCATAAAACTGGAAGTTTAGCTGATTAACCATGTATTCGACCAGCTAGAAACTTCGGTAACCTCTTGTAATAAGTTTGTATGTGTTTATATTAGTTAACTAGATTAAATGAGTTGACAAACAAGGTTGACCCAGATGATAAAAATGAGAAATCTTTTTAATAATCTAGTTTATACCACATGAATCAAGTTCATAGAACTGTACTTTTTGTGTCCATATTAGTTTCATATTTAAAAATAAATAAATAATAGCATTTCATTAAAAAAAAAAAAAAAATTAATGACTTAATGTCAAGTAGTGTAACATCAAGTAAAAGGTATTAAAATACTTTCCTTGCTCCTAAAATACATGTGATGTGAGTGTACAGTATGCAACATTTTCAAAACATTTTCAAACATTTTTCAAGGGAAAATATTTGTTAGAATATCAAGAATTTTTAAGTCACACTTAAAAAAATATTTTACATGATTAATCATTAATGATCAATTATTATTAACAGAATTAATAATAATTTAATTTAGTTAATTATGCAAAAATTATAGAATGTTGTTATGAAATTTAAATGCATAATTTTAAGAAATAGGCAATTTGTTTTCCAGAAATATCATGAGGTTTTAAGTAACTCACTTTTTAGCCTATTTTTAAAATTGCACATTTCAATTCTGTAACAAAATTCTATCAAATTGAAATGCGTAATCTTTAACAAAATTAAATTATAACAATGTGAATTTATTAAAACATTACAATTCAATTTGATGGAATTTTGCTATGAATTTAAAATGCATAAATCTTAAAAATAGGCTAAAATATTTTTTTGAATGCACGAATATCAGGACCTTTTTTCCACGGGTTGCTCCATTGATATGAACAAATGTGCCTTAATAAAATAAAATTATCTGATATTTTTAAAATAACTTCACACACAGTCATGAGCATCTAAAGGGGTCTTCTCTGTTTTATGGTTTGTGTGACACATGAAAACAGAATGGATATCTGCATGTTGATTAGACCACATGATGCTGATTTGGTGGACAAAAGTTTCTCAAATATTCATAATATTTTAAAACAAGATCATTTCACTGGTTTTTTTAAAAGAAATAATAATGAAAGATTTTTCTAAACTATTTATGCCAACATTTCATTTTCCAAGAATTTCAGACATTTTTTATTTTAAGCCAAAATAATAATAATAAAAAAAATAAAAATAAAAAATTAAACAACCTTGGACTAAGAAATCAAAAACATGTTCAGCATAGTAGTGGTATTTTACAGTAATTGTTTTATGTAAAATAAATGTATGCATTTTTGAATAACTGAATAGATGGACAAAAATAAGAAATAAATTAAAAACGAATGTCACGTCATTGACCCATGAACTAACAATGAACAATACTTTTACAGCACTTATTAAATGGATTAATGTTAATTTCAACTAATACACATTTTTAAGTTGTATATGTTAAACTCAGTTAATGCATTATGAACTAACATGAACTAACAATAAATAATTGTATTTTCATAAATTAACATATGCCAAAAAATAAATGGTGTAAAATATTGTTCATTGTTAGTTCATGAAACCTAATGCATTTACAAATGTTAACAAATAGAACCTAATTGTAAACTATTACCAAAACTTCTGATACTGTAGTAACTGGTTTTAGCTTGATTTTTGATTTATATTTTTCAGGGTGTCCCCCAACTAGATTCTACACGGCAATCTTTCTGTTAGGTTAATGTCACATCAAGCATCCAGTGGGATCACCCAGATGTTTGAAACAAATCTAACTGTAGTGACAACAACCGGTGTCATTTAAGTCAGCTATAACAATGCCACAAACACACAAAATACTCGAGCCGAGCAGAGTCACCACTGGAATCCATGGATGCCTGGGAAAACTAAACACAAGCTGCATAAGTAGCTGCTGGGGTGAGTCAAAGGGCTTGGGGGCAGGTGTTAGTAATTACCGACTAACAAACTGATTGTAGTGTGAGTTCCAGATTAGAGGACTCTCTAGACAGTCAATTACTGAAACAAATCAATGGAAAGCCAGCATATACAACAGACCCGCAGCTATTGGTCTGGAGAGGCCCTATGCATTTTCTCAATGTCACTTGCTTGCGTTTTATAAGAAAAGTTGATGTACTGTTTTTCCTGACACGGCATCTTAAAAATGAGGCACTGAAAAAACAGCTGGGGTCAAAGGGGATTGTCTAACACTTTTACAAAGAAAAACAATTGAAAAAGAGCGCAGACAGACACCAGGGCTATTTCTAGCTATAAGCAGTATAAGTGGCCGCTTAGGGCCCCCCCAGCCACCGGGGGCCCCTCAGAGGGTTTTTTCTTTTTTATATGCTAAAAGCTGTGGGTAAGACTTGGACAGCTGTTATGGCTCAATTACACCATTATAGGTGGCCCCCTTGTGGCTCAAGAGGGAAGGGAGAATGCAACTACAAGGAGAGAGAAACACTCAAAGGGCTTTTCCTGGGCTTGGAGTAGAATATAGCATAGGGCCCCCATATTATCAGAAAACTCGTTTGGTGTGAATGGCCCTTAACACTGCGAGTTTGGCACAGACAAGCATCACTCACATATTCATCTAAAAAGTAAAAAAAAAAAAAAGTAAAAAAAACGTCACTTATTCTGATATAATATTGACATGCTAAACTATTTAAAATGATGTGCCGTGGTAGTTTTTTTAATCATTGTTGTTTTTTAAAATTAATGTAACTGATGTCAAAATTCATTTAACTGTAATAGATATATCAATACACTGATTAATTGATATATCAGTGCATGCAAAAAAGATTTGGAAATCTAAAGAAGTTTGCTATCTCTTGATGCTTAAAGCAAATGTCACGTCTTTAACCAGACAGCGGCAGTTTAATAGCGTTTGGTTAATTAATAACTCATTCAGCAAACAGCACTGTTTTAACTACTTATATAATACAATTTCCATCCAGGATTTCTGAGAACATGTCTGAAATGTCAACCATTTTTCTCTTTCATTCTCTGACTGTCATGCATTTCAGAGCAGATGCTTTAAACATCTTCTTTATGTGGGCTGAAATGACCTGAGTAGCTATTAGTGTCACTTTCAAAAAACATCAGGTTTGAGAGACGAACAAGTCTAATCTAAACCTCTGAAAAAATCAGCTCTGAAAGACTTTGTTCATACTGCACAGAAAAGCGAATTTTTTTTCACTGTCCGTACTGTTATTTTGCAATTTATGAAATCTGATTTGTTTGTTTGTCACTATCAGGTCTCCATTCACTCTTACACGATTCACTACATAGTGAATGTCAGTTCGCTGTATGAGCCAAGAGTAAATGGAAATTAGTGTTTTCGGACATAGTCACAGACAATATTGTGCAGTTGATATGATGTTACAAATGCATTGCATCTCTTTCTTTCTTTCTTTCTTTCTTTCTTTTTTTCTCCCAATTTGGAACGGCCAATTCCCAATGTGCTTTTTAAGTCCACGTGGTTGCGTAGTGATTCGCCTCAGTCCGGGTGGTGGAGGACGAATCCCAGTTGCCTCTGCGAATGAGATCGTCAACCCACGCATCTTATCATGTGGCTTGTTGAGCACGTTGCCACAGAAATGTAGCGCGTGCGGAGGATTCACACTCAACTCACCACGCGCCCCACCGAGAACGAACCACATTATAGCGATCACGAGGAGGTTACCCCATGTGACTCTACCCTCCCTAGCAACCAGGCCAGTTTGGTTGCTTAGGAGACCTGGCTGGAGTCACTCAGCACGCCCTGGGATTCGAACTAGCGAGCTAGCGAACTCCAGGGGTGGTAACCAGCATCTTTACCACTGAGCTACCCCGGCCCCCATTGCATCTCGTTCTTGACGACTGAAAATATGCATTTCGATTGAAAACTCAAATTTCCGTTTACTAACGTCATTGTTTTCAGTAGTTCAGAGCATTTTCGAAAGTCTCTATTTTTGGTGGAGGAAAACGCTGTTCCAGGGTTAATAAGAGGCGTAAGCGGTGCAAAATCTGTGTGCTGTCAATCAAAAACGTATAAGTGTGGATGTGTCCTGAGACTTGTTTTGGATATCATGTGTGGGTTATTCCCACAAAATATATCAAAAGATAACAAATAAGAAATTATATTTTGCATTTAGGAAATGAAGCCTAATTATGATTTTTACATACGATTTGTGACACCATTTTCATCAAATTTTATCTCCCAGTTCTCATTACTGCAGTGGGGAAAAACAATATTCATTACGATATTCTCATTAAAAAATTATATTCTTTAAATAGCAATGTGTTTATTCATGAAGTACTCCCTTAGTACTGCCTTTAATTTTTGCTCATTTATAAAATCATAGTAAAACAGCATCTGTTTTATACATTTATACAAGCATCTGTAATATAGTAAACGTATAGTAAAAGTACAGTATACAGTAGTAATTACTGTGTTACGGTAAGGGTGGGGTGGGGTGTTAAATACCCACCCTGGTTTGAAATAGTCCACTGTTTGGGAAACGTCCATTTTTGTTTTGCAGAGACATATACTTCTCGAAATTTTCTGGGGTTTTCCTTTCCAAATTGATGCTTGAACAGATTGCCATACAAGCTGGAGAAGTGTTTTATTTAACCTGATGACATCATAATGGGCATCACTTTGCTCTCTCCTGATTGGTAGAAGAGGGTAACAAGCCATCCAATTGGCCCCTTTCCATTTTTCATTGCAGCTCCTCATTAAACAAGCAGAATTCATGAATGATACCACCCATTAACTGCCCTCGAACTGCAATGGGGGAGATGGAAGATTACAGCATTATGCAATATCATTGTCCAATTTGATTAGTTGGCACTGGTGTTACCTCATGCAGAGTAAATTAGTTAATTCGGTGGATACTGTATGTCAGTGGGTAATAAAAAATGGCTTGGCCGTATCTCACATTCTGTCTTTCCCGTTTAAAGTTTGAGTTTCCCAAATCACACTGTTGGCTCCTGGTGAGGCCATATGATTGGTTTGCAAGGAAGTGTTGGAAAAGGCGAGTGTTTGCGATGGCTGGTTTGTATTGTCACAGACAACTGCTGTTTTTCTATTGAGTACCAAAACAGATTGCCAGGACACACAGTTCAGGCCTATGAATATCATAAAAGCAGGGTTATATGATGTCAACGCCACCACATTTTGGCCTCTATGGCCAAAGTTGTGAAAGTGACAACAACCACACTTTCAGCACTGTGATCTTCGAGAAAGTAATATGACGTTAAAATATTTTTCACACTCATTTAATTTGTGTACTAACAATTTTCAACAGTGTTTGTACATGCATCACAGGAGATTTATGTAATCTTTTACATTTTTTGTTCTGAAAGTCATGAAAATTCCCACCACAGTGTCATTTCCAGCACATCTCAAATTCTGTATTGTGTTTAATAGAATTCTGTGCTGGAAATGATGCAGACAGAAATGACATTTTTAATGTTATTTGAAATAAAATCACTGACTCCTTTGTCTTGCTATCTGGCTTATTTCATAGCTAACATTTGCCCATCCTAAATACACAAAATTAAATGCTATTTTCACATTTTTTGCATAAGTTGGCAAAATTACACCTTGATTAATAATGATGCCATTTAAAAATGATCTGCTCACAAGTGATATTTACCTTAATTATTCCTTGTTTTCTTCAAACATCACTTGTCTCATATTTCATCTTAAGCATATACTATAAGTAATATTAATATACTATAAATACTGATATGGCTTATTGGTTATTCATTCTGTTTTGATTATCATAGTTTTAAACATGTAATAATTTGTAATTTTATCATGGATTTTCATAGTTTAATGTTGAAAGTTTGGTTCTGGGACTTCTACATAAAAGGTATGTGAAAGGTACCAAAATAAATGATAAAAGCCTGGTATAAAGTTTCTTATCCAGTTTTATTGTGACCTTCATATAACTAAAATAACAAATTTGAAATCTTTTAGTTAAAAAAAATAAATAAATAAAAAATCAGTCCCAGGAACATGAAATTGCTCGAAGTTAAAGAAACACTCTTAAATTAGTGAATGATAATTAAATGATAATTTCATGTGTGTACAGAATACAGGAGTTGCTGCCTAAACATGTTTTCACTCCCACGGCGTCAAAGACTGACGCTTGTGCAAGAGCCCAGCGTGCCACTCTACAGACACCAAAAGCACCCTCTGGAGTCAGTTTACAACGCATCCAGCAAGTGCGTTCTTTTCAACAAGAAATCTTTGACTTCAACTGACTGACGTGATGGGCATTAATTATATGCTGGGGTACAATTTTGTCATCGTGACTTTTGCTGGGGGAATGATTTTTCATTTCATTTGAAATCAGCAACATTTATTCACAGTGGTTAATGTTTAATCTGTTGTTTATCTGTCTATATAATCTGTCTGTACACATCCTGCACTGCTGAAGTGACCCATTTCATTCTGGGTGTATTCCGAGTCTAACAATCACTTTATGTGAAGAACAAACCTAAATGTACGTTTTAAGACATCAATCACGGTCACCCGGCGTCCACCGTAACAC
Source organism: Myxocyprinus asiaticus (assembly GCF_019703515.2). Classification (NCBI taxonomy): domain Eukaryota; kingdom Metazoa; phylum Chordata; class Actinopteri; order Cypriniformes; family Catostomidae; genus Myxocyprinus; species Myxocyprinus asiaticus. The sequence continues at coordinate 40,521,266 of NC_059376.1, read as the reverse complement.
ATCCTGCACAAGTTTCATTATAACACATTCAAAAATTGCCGCCTCAAATGTAATAATACGGGTTTGATGTCAGAGACTCAGCGATTATGCCATTGGCTCTCACGTGTCTTGTGACCGATTACATCGACCTCAAGTTTGTATATATATGTATATTTTTGAATGAGACGTGCCTGTAGAATCAGGATGACGCAGGATCAGGATGCCTTCACCTAGGGGGAATATTTTTAACGATTAAACCTTCAGTTTCACTCTGTCTACTCACACAATGCCATCGTATGGTTTGGAATATTATTATAGTGCATTTTTAAAAATAAATGATTGTGACTGCACTTCATCTGTTTGTTACTTCTTTTCTATTGTTGAGAACTGGTTAGGTTTAGGCATATATGTGCGGTTGGGTGCTTAAAAATATCTATAAATAGTGTATGTATATCAACTTATGTGGTTAGACTTTATTTTAATGTGTCCTTGTTACAGTGTAATTACAAAAGTAATTACTTATTATTACTAATTAACAACATGTACCTACTATAGGTTTAGGGTAAGGGTTTGGTTTAGGGTTAGTTGCTTGTAATTACACATAACTGACTGTTATTACTATAGTAAATACATGTAATATGTGTAACAAGGACACATTAAAATAAAGTGTTACTAGTTATGTATTTCAAAGTGTCTCTTTCATGCTTTATATTGTTGATTATCAGTTAGGTTAGAAATGGGGTTGGGTTAGGGTATGTAAAATATCATATTTGATTGTATAATGTAATATCACACTAATATATTTATAAGTATAATACAACATTCAGATTAAACACCTAAAATTATATTCAAAGATTGATAACTGATGACAAAGTTTGCTCGTTTAAAACAATGGGGTTTCTCATTGTGTCAACGAGGGAACGCCAGGGGGCACCTTTGGCATCATCATGCATACGTGGACTGCACAAGCATCAGAATTGGACACTTTGGGAATGAGAACAGGTTGCAAATAGTGATAATTGAACAGTTATTACCATAGCAGTGTTTTGGCATCTTGTGGGAGTAAACAAGTGGCATGCATGCTAACAGTTTAACCAGTTGTGGTGTTTGCTATTTTTGACCAAAGTAATACTGGAGACTGGAGGCAGATTAGCAGATGGCAATTTACCACAGTCTGTAGTGCTGTTAAGTTAAATGGGTCATGACATGAGAAATTACATTTTCCTTGATTTTTTTTTCACAATGCATTCATTGCGTTCATTGTTCAATGCATTTGTTGAAACCAAGCTGCCAAAACGACTCGTTCTCTACTTCGTCTACATAGTGAATTCACACTGTGGTAGACATTTGCATCTGACTGCCTCCACAACAACACATCAATGCCTACTTTACCTTATCACTTCCGTGGCCCTGCTAGGTGTAGTGGTGTAGCGGTGTAATGGCAAGAGGAGAGCAGGTCAGTCAAGAATAGAGAGCCAACAGTGGGCATCTGCCAAGTTTACTACCAAGTCTTAAAGGAGAAGCAGCACCAAAACTGAGTGTTTCTAACAGAGGGTCAGAATGAGGGTGGAAAATTATCATGTTTACAAATATTTGACTGTTATTTGTGCAAAAACCTTTACTAATATTATAAGTGAACATCAAGGAACATATTAAAATTATAAAAAAGGCATGTCATGACCCCTTTTTAAATGAATATTCTGGGTTTAATACAAGTTAAGCTCAGTCGACAGCATTTGTGGCATAATGTTGATTACCACAAAAATTAATTTAGACTCATTCCTCCTTTAAAAAAAGGCAAAAATCAAGGTTACAGTGAGGCACTTACAATGGAAGTGAATGGAGCCAATTTTTGGTGGGTTTAAAGGCAGACATGTGAAGCTTATAATTTTATAAAAGCACTTGCATTAATTCTTCTATTAAAATGTATTATTTAAGTAATTATATATTATTAATGTATTATTTGAGCTGTAATGTTGTTTAAATTGTAATTTTTACAGTCATTTTAGGGATTTAGGGTTTGTTGACTACATCATCATGGCAACAAAGTTGTAAAATTGGATATAACTTTACACAGAAAAGGTTAGTAAGTGATTTTAACACAATAAAGTCATGTTTAGATGCATATTGTTTATGTCTTGTGGCTGTAATTTTGAAACAGTGAGTATTTTAACGTTCAAAAATTGGCCGCCATTCACTTCCATTGTAAGTGCCTCACTGTAACCTCGATTTCTGCTTTTTTTAAAGAAAATTTTAAATCAGTATTATGCCACAAATGCTGTTGATTGGGCTTAACTTGTATTGAACACAGAACATTCCTTTAATTGTTAAGCACATTTTTCATGAGTGAATTCAGTTGGTGAATACGGTTGTAACTTCCATGTGTTTAAAATGGGATTAAGCACTCCAAAGTGGAGTGACAGACATATTTAGTTGTGGTGTACATACCTGTATAGTTCCAAACTTTAATTTGAAAATCTTTTTAAGCATTCATATTTCATTAATCATAATAGGCCTTGGATGTAAAAGTAAATAAATGTTTAATTCAAAAAACCTGCAGCCTGAACTGGCCGTTTATAGCGGCAGGCAGAACAGCACGCATTAAACACCCCGTCTCTGTGATTGCTGTGAAATCTTAGATGGGCTGAATAATAAAAGCCTGAATTTGATTTGGGACAAAATCATTACAATTAGAACTCCCTTTCATGGAATATCAATTATTCAGGTTGTGAATTATTATCTATCAGAGGCAAAGTTTTCATCTTGTTGACTATTTAGTATGTTCATGTACAACAAACCGGCAAAGTTGACAACAGAAAAACAAATTTATTACAATAATTTTCAATTTACACCAACCGCAAATCTAAAACAGGATAATATTGGTTTGTAATAGCTTGACTAAGTAGTTACCTCATAAGTCTCTCACAGACGATCCAGTTGTTTTATGCTGAAGATAATGAGGAAAATTACTATTACTATTGCACCAACTGACAATGTTTAATATTTATTTTATTTTCTCCCCTTTTTCTCCCAATTTGGAATGCCCAATTCCCAATGTGCTCTAAGTACTTGTGATGGCATAGTGACTTGCCTCAATCCGGGTGGTGGAGGACGAATCTCAGCTGCCTCCGCGTCTGAGACCGTCAGTCCACGCATCTTATCACGTGGCTTGTTGAGCACGTTACCGCGGAGACATTGCGCACGTGGAGGCTTCACGCTATTCTCCGCGGCATTCACGCACAACTCACCATGCGCCCCATTGAGAGCAACCACATTATAGCGACCATGAGGAGGTTACCCCATGTGACTCTACCCTCCCTAGCAACCGGGCCAATTTGGTTGCTTAGGAGACCCGGCTGGAGTCACTCAGCACGCCTTGGAATTCAAACTAGCGAGCTCCACGTGTGGTAGCCAGCATGAGCTACCGAAGCCCCGCCAAGTTTTATTTCTTTATTTTTTGTCCAGACTTCCTGAATCAATAATTAGTGAAGGTCATTGAATATGATGTGGATATAGTATTTCACAGGTATACTGTACATCAGCAGAGTTTTTTAACTTGCATAATTATTCATCATGAGAAGGCATGGTCTAACGTATATCAGCGGTAGGCTGATTTAGAATAAAAATAACTTAAAGCATTTTCAAAAAGAAGGATTAGGGGATCAATCAATTATAAACAACTTACCGCCATTGCCTGATTAATGTGTAATCATGTAATCTATTAAAAGTAGATGTAATCTGATTACAAATAGTTTAATTACAAGTACTTGATCTGTTTAATCTGATTACATAATGCAATTTACATGTAATCTGTTACTACCCAGCATTGAGTATAAACCAAGCTTTAGGCTGGCTTAAACTGTTTTTTACGGTTTAAGTTGTTGCAGCATGGCTGGAACGTGCAAAAAGAAAGTAAATGGGAGTTCAAATTCTGTAATATTGTTAAAAATTGTTACGAAATGTTATCATCCTCCAAGTTATCTATTTATTCTCTTTGTTGTTTTATTGTAACTTTTATGGATGACACGGTTTTGCAAGCCATGTGTTTCAAATATGGGAACTGTTTGATGATCGCCTTTATGAATTAATTGGTTTTCCTGAAACTGTGAAATCTAATTGCTATTACAGCTGTTAGAATAGTTTTTCCTCTAGAGATGGTGTTTGGGGACTGGATCTGCCAATCTCACCACTATTTATGTTCTATCAGTAGCTGGAGAGCTTCAAAGATCTTCTCATATCTTCATCAATGCCATTCTTGTATAGACCACTTTTAAATTTGCACAATTAAGCCCTCTCAATTCTGTAATTGAAATGAATGAGATAAATGAATTCGATTGTCTAACAAAAGCTGAGAAAACAATCTCTGACATCAGACGAGGTTGTTATACTCTTAATAACATTACCGACATGATGAACTCAATAACAACAACGGTCGGGGAAAATAAAACTCAATAACGGGCCTGACAGATATCAAACTCGCACCTGAAATGATAGTTTTTGTGCCTCATTAGAATGCCACTAATCTCACTAGGGACACCCACATGAAAGCCAAAGTGTTCTTGTGGACTCTGGTTTAATTTCTGCTAGATTCAATATTAACTGTTTAATTATCACAGCTGAAGTGCATTATTGAATTGGAAATGAAGATCTACGCCACGGTAACCTTGTTGGTCCGTCGCAGATGAATGCAGGCGGAGCATAAATGAACTAAATTAAGATGCGTAAAGACACAGCTGTTGTCTGCAAAGATGTTCTCCCAGGAGACCCGAGGCACCTTTAAGGAGCAAAACAGCAGAAAAGGAAAAGGTTTTCATGTCAGGAAAGATGACTCGGCCATGTGTTTAGAAAACTGCCCTATTTCTCCCAAAACAGCTTGGGAAAAAAGCTGAGATTGTGCCATTTTCTCATGCACACCTCTCTTGCTAACCCAAAATGCAGCTTCAGCATTGTTGCGGTTTATTTAGTGGTGTGAAATGATGAAATCAGGATTGATGTCATATTTAAAAACAAGGCTATGAGGAATAGGACAGTCTGTTTAATGGGTTGTAGGCCTCTGTCTTAATGTAAGGGGCTGTTCACACCAAATGCGATTTTTGTGTCTGTCTGCACTGTTTTTCTATTGTTATGTAAACGTACTAGACGGATGTCTTTGACTGTTGCACTGCGTCCCGCTATATCTTCATTGTTTCTCGCAGGTGTGCCATGATTTTTAGACATCATGTGAAGTTAAAAAGTACTTCAACTGTGCGGCACTGCGTCTAGGTTTTTTTATTAGCGCAAGAATGTGATTGGTGTGAATTGTCCCTGAGTCTACTGGATTTCTTTTGGCATGACATATTTATTTATTTATTTATTTATTTTTTGGATTTTCCCCCTTTTTCTCCCAATTTGGAATGGCCAATTCCCAATGTGCTTTTAAGTCCTCATGGTCACGTAGTGATTCGCCTCGGTCTCGCCTCAGTCTGGGTGGCGAGGACGAATCCCAGTTGCCTCCGTGTCTGAGATCGTCAACCTGCGCATCTTATCACGTGGCTTGTTGAGCGCGTTACCGCGGAGACATAGCGCGTGTGGAGGCTTCACGCCATCCACCGCGGCAACCACGCTCAACTCACCATGAGCCCCAACGAGAACGAACCACATTATAGCGATCACGAGGAGGTTACCCCATGTGACTCTACCCTCCCTAGCAACCGGGCCTATTTGGTTGCTTAGGAGACCTGGCTGGAGTCACTCAGCACACCCTGGGATTCGAACTAGCGAACTCCAGGGGTTGTAGCCAGCGTATTTTACCATATTTTAGTTGAGGATAATGTCCAAAATGACACAAATGTGTTTCAAACTGTAACAGACCAAGCTTTAACCAAATATTAAAATATTTAAAAAAAAATATATATATAAATATATATTATATATATATTAAGACGATTTAAACATGGGTCAAACATAATCAATGGTTTATATGCAAGATTAAACAACATGAAAAAACTGTCCTAAAAACCTGAGCTCCTGAAATAATAGCATATATTGGGTTCGATTTTTGTGAGCATGCAAAGCACAGCTTTGTCTATTCCAATTATCTTGAGAGGCCTAATTCTAAGTGCAATTTTCATGCCAGCACAAAGCGCAATTAGGCATGGGTGGGAGCGTTTGCGATATCTGTGGGTGTACGTGGGTAAACTGTGTGTGTATTTTATTTTAATGAAGTGCCGCAAAGTGCAATTTGCTAATTTCCTGAGAGACAGGTCATTGCGCTAAGCACGTCTGTCTCCAGAGCAAAGTCTAATTTCAGTTCCTGCATTTGCAGTGTAGAAATATGCCTGACATTCAACAAGGAAGCAGTTACTGCACAAAAGAAAGTAAGTAAAAGGGGAATCTGGCATCCTCGCAGTGAATGGGGCTCCGTGAAAGGGCGGGGTAGTGTTCACAGGATAGCCCGGGCAAGGGCTGGGTCAGTTGGCTGCTCACACTCCCCTCCAAAGTCCACGCCGCGTGGGGCGACGGCATCACTGGCGGCCTGTCTTCCCAGGCCCACGGCAAGCATGAGGAGAAGGCGGCCCAGCATCTAGCCCGTTGGCGGCAATGTGAGCAGTTCACCCCGGTGACTCATTACGGTCTCAGGGGGTCCGAAGAACAGGTCCGGCAGTGCGTCCGCTCGTCCGATCCCTCCAAGCTCTGGAACTGGGCGTGCGAGGATGCCAGTGTGTGCACACATGGAGATTTGAAGCCAGCTCCCCGAGAAGAGGTGCACACTGCGTTTTAAAGACAGCGGTGATGAAGCATTATCCCCATCAGGTGTGCTTCATTCACCACTGACCAAACGAGGCATATTGATTATGCACCTCTTCTCGCTCTCCTGCCCAACTCCCATCATGAGCCTAGCTGAAGGGCGGCCCTAAGAGGCGGGGTGACGATGAGTGCTCAATTTCACCAATCCCACTTGCGCCTAGACTTAGTGTATGATTACATGAAAAAAACACGAACCCACTGACTTTGCGTTTATGATTTGTGGCAAAGTGCTGCCCTTAGCACTTGTGCTCTAAAATAGGGCTCATAATGCTAATATCTTGCAATATTATTTTATTCTTGTCATATTTACGTCAACAGTATATTTGATTAAAACCAACTGATTATCATGATGCGTCTTTTTCATCTTGTCTTCATTTTTATTTTCATCAGTATTTTGTTGATGAGATTAACACTGGTCTACACTGACTTAGGTCTAATGAAATGCAGAAGTTATTAATTAGGCTTTAAAATGACTAGGAAAAATGATCTAATTAATTACATGATGCACTGATTAATTAAATGAATAAACTTGTTTTCCATCTGAATTAGGTTTATTTTTCTTGCACCACTGGCAAATAGATTTTTCTTGTATTAAGCATAAACATCCCTTAATTTTGTTAGATTTATCTGAAAACATGAGTAAATTTCTGTCATTTGCTTCTGTAAATATATCTTGTTTTATGTATGTTTAGAATGTATTTTTGTTTTGTTTCCAGTAAAAATGGGTAAGATTATTATTATTATTATTATTTTTATTTTATTTTTTTTACCTGGTACACTTTTTTGTTCCATTAAATGGGGGTTTCTGAGTTTAGTTCCACTGAAGAGGACTCAATGAGAGAACATCCTGAGATACCTTGCACACATTAAAAGTCGAGGGAACTTGAGCAGAAGGCCACCTAATTGTACATGATTGTGCATGATGTCTGAGCATAGACAGAATAATTACTTCTTTGAGACTTTCAAACAGATGGCCTCATGAAAATGAAGTTGCATTTCTACAAAAGAAACTTCACACCACCTAACATTTGCCAGCCTCTCAAAAAACGTTGACTGTGATCTTGGCGTATCTTTCATTCATTTGAAAAACAGCAATTTGTTTTTATCATCCCCTGCTGAGACTAAGTATGGAGAACAATGTCACCTTTCTTGTCTTCCAGGATTTGCATCGCTCTAACCTCTGCGGCCTCAACCAATCATACGTGTCTGATAATAGAATGCGTCTGCTTTAATTATCTAGTCTAGATTCTCTATCCTTCATTGTTAGGGCATTATCTTCTATGCCCTTAACCCAAGAAGGCTTTCCATCTATCTTTCTGGGTTGAGAAGACCCATCAGACCATCCTTCAAATGCAACACTTGTGTAGACGTAGGTGTGCTTCAAATGGCAGGCCAGTAGGGTTGTCACAATACCAAAATTTCAATTCCAATGGACCGTAGTTAGGGTAGTTGCCACATTTAATATGACACAAACAAAACGAAGCCATGAGGGATAGACATACTTGTTATACCTTGATGTCGACCGACGAAATTTTTAGATATGTCTATCCAAATAAATGTCCTGGTGACAAAACTGTTTATGCTAAACATGGGTTGTTGAAATTAGATACATAGGTTATTGTGCAACATATTGGTCTGTATATCCATCGATTCTGACTAAGGTCATGATTCTTAAACACATATTTCGATACCACAGCAAAAGTGAATATGCTTATTGGCACACTTATTATTTAAAAAGTTAAATATCAGTTACAATATTAGCAAATTAAATTAAAACCAAACCACGTAGCATTCAAGTATTTCTTAATTATGTTAAATAATGTTAATGTAATTAAAACATTTTAAAACATTTTCCAATTAGTTATTTAAGACAACTAAACCAGCCAGAAACATATATCTAACTGCAGTATAAATTATTCAGCAGTATTCAAATAAAGTAAAATATTTTAGCCTATTTGACCCCCCAAAAATTGAGAACCACTGACTGAAGACACAACCAACTGTTCATTAAGATTGTTATTTTGACCAATAAGTGCACCATTCTTGAATGTAGCTGCATTTCTGTGTGCATTTCAGGGCAAGCCACAAATACGCATGTGAACATTCAAAAGCAGCTGTCTGTCAGTCAGCACTTGCATATCGAATTGGGTTGGTACTGTAAAAAGACTAATACTTTTATTTATATTTTAGTATCAATTTAGTACAAAAATACTGATACTTTGGACATCCCTAGTGGCTAGTGTTTTTGGCAGCCTGAGGTTTTTGTGAAAGTCTTGGACATATGTATGTAGGTCCTGAAATTTCAATTATATTGCAGAGAGAGGTCTAACTAGCACTCTGGCACCTGGCAGATATGAAAAACAATATCAACATGCACCACAACTTTATTGCAACGCACCAATGCTTTATTGCATCCAGGAAATGCAGCCCCTAGCGTATATAGGCAACTGCCAAAAGTAAACGATGTTTACAAGTTTCGCTTCGGAAGAAAATAATACAAAAAAAATAAATAAATTAATACATAATGCATACAATATTTGTCACTCAAAACTCCAGGACAAAAATGTGAGGCTTTAGAGGAAATTGGAGTGTCAAGCAAATGCACTCTACTGAAATGACACACCCCGCAGCTACTGTCCCACAGTGCAACCTGTGTCGCCTCATAGGGGTGGTATCACTTATTCATCAGCGCAGACAGGCTCCTCACTATGCAAATCGAATGCTAAAACATCCAGTCAGTCTCCACCGCTCATGGAACGTTTAATTTGCACCGACTCGACCTTTGAGGCTTTCTTTGAATTTCAAATTGTTGCGCCGTCTTCCCCTCTGCTTAATGACGCATATTTCATAGTTTGATGAATCAGCTAAAATGCTTTGTTTGAGGATAGCATGCCTTGTGTCTGAGCAGCAACCTTAATAATGATTAAAGTGTGCTAAACTTCTCATTTAGGAACGCCTCTATCCTACTTTGCTATTAAAGGAATAGTTCACCCAAAAACGAAAATTCTGTCCTCATTTAATCATTGTTTTCCATGCTTTTTTCCATGCAGTTACAATAAGTGTGGACTGAAGCATTCAAGCTTCAAAGGGGACGCAAAAGTGCCATAAGTAGTCCGTATGACTTGTGCATCCTCTATATAAATCCTATATAAAACAGACCAAAATTTAAATCGCTATGTACTGAAACTCTAGATATCTAATCTAGCTCCCCTGGGCATGTTCACGAGATTTTATGAAAGAAGTAACAAAGCCCGATTTGTGAAGGAATCGTTCATTAGAGTCAGATCTTTAATGAATCCATTGATCTGATTCACAAAACCAGTCTGAATGATTAATTCACAAATCGGACTGATCCAGTTCAAGAATTCAAATCACTGCCTCCGATCCAGTTGCAACAGTTAACATCTCACTGGAGAGGAAGATTATCAGTAAATAATTAATACTTAAATTTCAGTCTGTTTCTCACACAAAGCTATTTTATGGCTTCAGAAGGGCTGTATGTATAATGCACAAGTCAAATGGACCGCTTTTATGAGAATTTTATGGTGCTTTTGCAGTCTTTTTGAAGCTTAAAAGCTGTAGTTCCGAGTCTATTTATTGCATAGAAAAAAAAACAAAAAAACAATGAGTACATTCTTCAGAATTTCTCCTCTTGTGTTTCACGGACAAAAGAAAGTCTGAATTTTCATTTCTGACTGAACCATTTCTTTAAGAATAAAAATAAAAGATTGTGCTAAACTTCTCATTTAGAAATGCCTCTGTCCTACTTTACCCTACCTTGTGCTCTGGACCAGCAATCCTGGGGCTCCTGTCAGTGTTTACCTTGCCGAATTGGGGTGTGAAAAAAGCGAGACTCGAGTATGCATTAATGTAAGGCTTCAAACACTTGGCAGAAATCTGAATCATAGTGATATCACCCCCGGGAGAAAATGTTATGCTGTCACACTAGTCCAAATTAAAGCGGGGGATTTGTGGCAAGAAATGCCTCCGTTGCTGAGATTGCTACTTGACGCGAGTGTTACACCGGCTGCCATTTACCCAGGCAGTCTTTTTGAGGATGAGCTAATTTTTCCTACAGAGATCTATGCTGACTCAGAGAGGGTGCATGTTAGCTGATATTTACCATCCTAACCACAGTTATTTCTTTTTTGACGATAGGCTGATATTATGGTTTTCTGGAGATGGCTTGAGTAAGAGCACTCTCATAGAGGAAAATTTAATCGCTCATAGGTTGTTGTTTTTTTTCAAAGCTGAGAACACTTCATGGATGTTTCGATTAAAGGACTATTCCAGGTTCAATACAAATTAAGCTCAGTCGACAGCATTTGTGGCATAATATTGATTACCACAAAAATTAATTTTGACTTGCCCTCTTTTTCTTTATAAAAAGCAAAAATCTGGTTCACAGTGAGGCACTGACAATGGAAGTGAACAAGGACCAATTTTGTAACCTTTAAAATACCCACTTTTTCAAAAGTATAGCCTCTAGGGTGACCATATGTCCTCTGTAGTGAGCATAATAGCATCTCAGAATGCACAACATGTCAAACCTTGAGGCGGATGGGCTACAACAGTAGAAAACCACGTCGGGTTCCACTTCTGTCAGCCAAAAACAGAAAGCTAAGGCTGCAGTGGGTCTACCATCTGTGTATCTCAGCAGAAATCGAGATTCATCAAACCAGGTGATGTTTTTCCAGTCTTTAACTTTCCAGTTTTGGTGAGCCTGTGCCCACTGCAGCCTCAGCTTTCTGTTCTTGGCTGACAAAAGTGGAACCCAACGTGGTCTTCTGCTGTTGTAGCCCATCTGCCTCAAGGTTCAACGTGTTGTGCATTCTGAGATGCTGTTGTGCTTACTACAATTGTACAGAGGGGTTATCAGAGTTACTGTAGCCTTTTTGTCAGCTCGAACCAGTCTGGCCATTCTCTGTTGACCTCTCTCATCAATAAGGTGTTTACGTCCACAGAACTGCCGCTCACTTGATAATTTTTGTTTTTGGCACCATTCTGAGTAAACTCTAGAGACTGTTGTGTGTGAAAATCCCAGGAGATCAACAGTGACAGAAATACTCAAACTAGCCCATCTGGCACCAACAATCATGCCACAGTCCAAATCACTGAGATCACATTTTCCCCATTCTGATGGTTGATGTGAACATTAACTGAAGGTCCTGACTCGTATCTGCACGATTTTATGCATTCCTCTGCTGCCACACGACTGGCTTATTAGATAATCACATGAATAAGTAGGTGTACAGTTGTTCCTAATAAAGTGGTCAATGAGTGTGTATACCTATTATGTATCTCATCTCACATTCACTTGTTTTGACACTATCAGTTAGGGTTAGGTTTAAAGGGATAGTTCACCCAAAAATTAAAATTCTCTCATGATTTATTCACCCTCATGCCATCCCAGATGTGTATGTCTTTCTGTCTTCTGCAGAACACAAATTAAGATACTGTATTTAGACAGCTCTGTGGGTCCTCACAATGCAAGTGAATGGGTGCCAAAACTTTGATCCATAAGACTCCAGTGGTTAAATCCATGTGTTCAGACACGATATGATAGGCATGGGTGCGAAACAGATCAACATTTAAGTAATTTTTTTGTCATAAATTCTCCTCTCTGCCCATTAGGGGGCGATATGCAAGAAGGATGTGAATCACCAAAAACAGAAGAAGGAGAAAGTGAAAGTGAAGTGGAAATTGACTCAGCAGGGAGGAGAATTTATAATAAAAAATAACTTAAATATTGACCTGTTTGACCCACACCTATCAAATTGCTTCAGAATATATGGATTTAACCACCAGAGTCATCTAGAGTACTTTTATTTTGCCCTTATGTGGATTTTGGAGCTTCAAAATTTTGTTTACATTGTATGGACCTACAGAGCTGAGATATTCTTCTAAAAATCTTTGTTTGAGTTCAGCAGATGAAAGAAAGTTATACACATCTGGGATGACATGAGGGTAAGTAAATGATGAGAGAATTTTCATTTTAGGGTGAACTAACCCTTTAAGGTTTAGGGTAAGGAGGTTGGTTTTGTTGATTTAAAACTAGATAGAGCATTAACTTGAAAAACCTCAACTGTTTGGGAGATCATTGAACACGTTTTTAGCCCCACACAATGGACATTTCACCTCAGAATGGCCACGATACATGTTTTGAACTCGTAATGTCAATTTTGCAAAAATGTCTCCACAGTCACGTAATTTTCATGTGATCAGGCTGGTAGTTGCCCTGAAATGGATAAACTAAACTCCTAAGAAAACAGTTTACATAATGTCCGTCCGCCATTGTGCCCTATGCAGCAAATGTTAAAAATGCAACTCGTGCAACAAATCAAGCTATATGCTACCATTGTGCACCATTATTTATTATAGATCAAACAAATAGTTTACTTGCTTTTAATCATTCAATTATGCAATGAGATATACACTCCTGGGTGAAAAAAAAAAAATAAAAGAAAATAAAAGGGCCAAGCCCAAAATGGTAAAACATTAAGCTTTTAATGGTCTTAACCATAAATCATTGGTCATGAAATAAGCAAGAATTGAGCAAATAGATAAAGTAACTTAGTATGGGATAGTTTTTCCCAGTTTAGTTTCTTTAAATATTTAGGCCTTGTGGGTAAACTTGCAGACAGCTTTTTACAGAAAGAAGAGTCAATATTTTTCCACTTAATGTTGATTGCTTCAGACAAATATTCTCTATAGGGTTCAAATCTTGTCTCTGACCAGGCCAAAACATGAGCCTGATGGACTTGTTCTCAAGCCACTTCTCGGTGGTCTTTGCAGTGTGGGCAGGAGCAAAATAACATCTGATCGTTCCTCTTTAGAAAACAACTTTTCAATTGTGGGAAGCAAGCCTTTCTGCAATATTCTCCTGTACTCCAAAGCATTAAATGACTTTTCACAGTGAAGCAGCTCACCAGCACCAGCAGCCAGTGTTCGAATTGTGCGAGAGCTCTTGGGGGGGGCCCCTCCTAACCAAACCTCAACCCCCCACCCCCCAACATCGTACCACAATATATATATATATATATATATATATATATATATATATATACACACACACACACATTTCCAACTGTATCAATAATTACATTCTGCATGATAAAATATAAAGATTACATAGAGACCTGATTCTGTAATGGGGTTGTTCTTCTTCTGACTTAACTACTTTATTAAACAAAAACACAGTGAACGATGCTATCCAAAATAAATACATTTTACATGGTCTTTTCACTCTTTCTCTCAGTGCTATTAGAAATGAAAACAGAACATTAAGCAATGGTGCAGACCACTTTTCCTGAGACAGCTGTTTATAACGACCCATAGTGGCCTATTTTTATCAGCAGATTTGCCTCTCCCTGTTTTGCTGGCAGTAGACAGACAATGTTTCCCCCTCAGCCAGGACTGAATATAGAGGCAAGAGGCTTCAGGTTCGAAGGCAATTCCTTGCATCTGTGGCAGTGAAATTTAGAGCAGAGAAACCTCTTTCACATTCAGCTGAATTTACCAGGTATGACTTGCTTGCAGTCAACAGCTTTTTTAGGATCTTCCCCTTCTGTTAACTGTTGAGTTTCCAATACCTGAAGTCCTCAGCTGCCTCTCTACTTGGTTCTCCAAGCTTCTTTGCCAGGTCATGGATCTCTTTTCCCCCAAAGAGAAGAAGGGACTCCCTATTTTTTGGCCAGTTGAGGGGATCCAGTGGTGTTAGAATCTTGTGAGTTTGGGATCAGACATTCGTGAAGTTAGACTGTCAATGATGGCTTGGAGGAACTGTAACCGATTTATATTTTCCTTGCTGAAATGCAAGGGCATCCTTTGAATTCTTCTTTGTTAAGACCTTCCTCCACTTTCTCCATTGTCTTCCCTGGTGTGGTCTTCATAGCCTTCAGCACGTCAATCATCATATTTCTTTCTCATGTGGCATCCATCAGAGAAGTGCTTCTGCTCTGAAAAATAAGGAGACAACCTTGAACTATAAGCATCAGTTTCACAAAATCATGCTCAATGCCATTTTCTTGTTTAGGCTAAATTAAAAGAAAACCATTGTTGCCTACCTGAAGTTTCAGGGATAGACTCTGAAGTTCACGCAGCACATCTTTTATGGTTGCTAGGTCCTTGACAAAACCTCTGCATGTGAGGCTTCTTCAGCAGCCCTATGAATTTTTTTCGTTCTGCGTCTGAACGTGATCCATCTTCAGTAGATTTTCTCATTTGCTCAGCCAAAGCAGGAAAATCTCTCCAAACAGCTTGTACAGTCATAAAACTACTTGCTACCCAATGGATAGTAAACATTTGACCAACCTTAAGCAGGCTGATGTTAATGTGAGAGGCCGCGTCTGTAAGCTGTCTGGCATTTTTTGGTGACTAATGGTACAGTGTGTACAACTTTGAAATAAATATCTCAAAGTGGTTGCAACCTGTGACTGACTTGAGTGCATCATTTACAGACAACTCAAGCCTGTGTGCAAGGCAGTGGATACTCTCCAAGAGAGGGAAGTCTTTCTTTAGACTTATTGGACCATTCTCTCTTCCGGTCATTACAGATGCTCCATCTGTTGTTATGCGAATCAGGTGAGACTTAAGACAGTCATCATCTAGGTCAGCTTCTCAAATACTCTTTTTAAGAGCTTTGTATATGGCATCAGCACTTGTTCCTTCCTCCAGCTCAATCAAATCCAGAAATATATTTTCAATTTCATCTTCCACCGTCACATCTCCCCTGAGGTACAGGATGAGGTAGCTTCTCCCAAACACTGTGCTTTCATCTACTGTAAGAGCAATCCATGAGCCAACAGTTTTAATTGTTGAGACAGTTTTTCTTCTAATTCCATTGGCAATATGTGTTATTATATTAATGCAAGAGTGGTCAGATCTGTAACTGGAGCCAGTTTTTACATTCATTTCTTGTAACACAACCAAGCCATTCATTTTTAAGAATGCTAACCTTTCCTTTGCAACAAAATATGCTGTTCTAAATGAATGCACAGTCTCAGAAAGAAATTTAGCATTTAACGTGTCTGTTAAGGTGGGCGACATCTCTTTCTCTCTCTGTTGATTTATTTCTGTTGTCTTCTGGTGAGCTATGCTGTTTTTATGTTTGTAGATTTTCTTTCTCATGACCCTGACATCCTTTGCTGAGACCTCTCCAGAAGCCCGCTCCTCTGACACCTGTATTCCCTTTTGTGTTCCAAACAGGTGCTTGGCATCTTTGCAAAATGTGCATCCTAACTTATTTTAATTTATGTATAACCAAGGGGAGTACTGCTACCTCCATGACTCAAGCTGCTGCTTGCTGAAGAATCTTCTCTTGTCTGTACTAGTGGGATGGCACAAAGCTGTGCTGATGGTCTGGGGGTTTCCTGTTTGTTGTACTTGCACTGACTAGTGTTTTCCTGGGGTCGGGCCGGTCTATCTGTATTTCTTTTTGCCTGGGGTCTACTTGTGAGTGCTGCACTGATGTTAAAGTGGGCTGATTTTGTGTTTCACTGCTGTGACTCCTCTTAGGCTGGACTCTACAAGAAATGAATATACTCATCTAATGTTCTTAAGTGTCTTCCTTACATGCTTTTGAAATGAACTGTCTTACCCTTTAAAAAAGTCACAAATGTCTCTCCTCTTCTTTCCCTTTCTCTTGTCCATTTCTGTAAATATATTAGTACGTAAATAATATTTATCTACTCAATCTATATACATTTTTTTTAATTTTTAAAAAAAAAAAATCTTTTTATAAATCACAAACCAATATTACTATAGTAAAACCATGTTTCAAGATGGATATTATGGTATTACTGTAGTAAAACCATGGTTAATTTTATTTAAAAAAAACCCCAAAAAAACATGGTTCCCACCAAAATACATGGTTACAACAATATTACTATAACTATGGTTAATATATTGATACTAAACTTTTACTGTAGTAAAATCATGGTTATTGTATCGACATTCCCACCAAAAATGATTATTACAGTCAAGGTTACTACAACATTACTATAGTAAAGACATGGTTCAATATGGATACAATTATAGTCATGATTACAACATACATGAATGGTTACTACAATATTGCTATAGTAATACCATGTTTTCTATCAAAAAACAAAACAAAAAACACACGGCTGTGTTGATGTGAAGACGAGCGGAGATTAAGTAGAGTACTAGATTTAAAATTAAGCTCTATAGGCTAGCGTATATGTGCATATTAACTGCGTGAATATGAATTAACCCTGCGACTGTAATATAATAATGATTAAATGTTAATAAATTGAGTGTATCAACAATAATAAATCAAAGAAGAATTATATGTTACCTAATTGTTATAATGAGGATGTACTCTGTTAGTGTCGAACCTGTGCGTATTTTTGATTTTCCGATGGTAAAAGCAAAATATATTTTGTATTACTTATGAAAAAAGGGACAAAGAATGGACAGTGTTGGGTATCAGCGCAGTATTACAGTTTTGATGAAACACCATATGGGATACCCCCCCCCCCCCCCCTCCCCGCCAATTCAAACACAGCCAGCAGCTGAAAAGGTTCCCAACACCATAACACCACTTCCTCCATGCTTCACTATGGTAGAGATGCATTCACTATTGTATTTCTCACTAGATCTTCGAAGACACCTCTCTGGAGTGTCACCATGCAACTCAAATCATGATTCATCACTGCACACAACTCTGTATCAAACTTTCCATATTCTGCCAGAAACTTCATTCTGTCTTTGATGTTTTTCTGAGACAGCAATGGCTTTTTAACACATCTTCTAGACACAAAACCTGCATTAGATGAAATTCTGGTTATTGTTCTTCTGGAAAGAGTTTTCTGAGGTCTTGAATTCTGCTGACAGTTTTTGTTGGCTTTTTCCCCTGTGTTTGAGAACTGTAAATTTCAGCAGGTGGTCATCCCTGCATGAAGAGGCTTTGTGTAGTGTAGTTTTTCAGGAGTGTAGTAGCCTAAATCCTGTCTTATGACTTATGGGAAGAACATTAATGTTGGACATCCTATAGAGTGTTTGGTAACTATGGTGTGGCGTTGGCGTAGTGGACTAAAGGTTGCTGGTTCAATCCACACAGCCTCCACCATTGTGTCCTTGAGCAAGGCAGTTAACTCCAGGTTGTTCCAGGGGGATTGTCCCTGTAATAAGGGCACTGTAAGTCACTTTGGATAAAAGTGTCTGCCAAATGTAAAATGTAATTCTTATGGTCAGTGTTTGTAGACATATTTTGCACAAAGCATCCAACACTATAAATTAATTGTATAAATTTAGTTGTCATCAAAGCAGACTGTATATCGAAATATTCATAATGTGTTTCACATATTTTTATATAACTTGTTTATCACTCATTAGTAAGCTTTAGAACTCAACCAAACTTTTTTCCTTTCCTCTCTCCCACGGTTTCATAACAATGAGTCAGCAACCTGGAAATGATAGGAAAGGATTTCCTGAATAATAAAGTTCAGTGTCTGATTGTGTTCAGTGTGCTGTCACTTGTACGTGAGACAGTTCTGTGTATGCCGCTCTACTTCCTGTCGTGGGCTGCAGCTAAAATGGGTGTCAGCTGGACAGCGAACAGTCGATGAGTTTTAAAATCCCTGTCTGCTGAGAAGCGCTGAGGTACATGAGCAACCTTGTATAAATAGGATTTATTTCAATCTCATTTCTTTGCTTTCCTCGTCTGGGTCTCTACATGTCTGACATTGCTTGCATACTGCTATTTAAAATTACACTAAGTAAATTTTACCACTTTAAAAATGTGGAACACCCAGAAATGAATAGGACTTCTAAGAAATATGTTTTAAACTAGAAGAACTTTTTGTAGAAGATGTGAGTGCTAGGGTGTTGTGGATGGTTGTCAGGGTGTTGCTATGCAATTGCATATTTCATTTATTGAAACGTGAAAAACTTAAACCAAAAATATTTCTTAATTCAAATTACACTTCAAACTAAATGAAAATATAATCAAAATGTAGTAAATTTTTTTTTTACAAAACGACCTCCCCATATCCAAAAATTACACCCTCTCCAACTTCTTCTAAATCACTCTGTGACAACAGGTGAAAAATGTATAATACAAATTAGATCATAAATACAACTGTAAAAATAAACATAATAATATTAATAATAATTAGGGCTGTGAATCGATTAAAAATGTTTAACTAGTTAATCACAGTTTTTTTGTGATTAATCATGATATAGTACATTACAACAAAAATTAAAAATATAATCAAAAATATATTTACTTTATACTTTATCTCAAAAACACTTGCAAGAAATTGCTGTCATCATTTTTTATTTATTTATTTTTTCTCTCCTTTTCTCCACAATTTGGAATGCCCAATTCCCTCTAAGTCCTTGTAGTTGCATGGTGACTTGCCTCAATCCGGGTGGCGGAGGACGAATCTCAGTTGTCTCCGCGTCTGAGACGTCAATCCGCGCATCTTATCATGTGGCTTGTTGAGCGCGTTACTGTGGAGATGTAGCACGTGTGGAGGCTTCACGCTATTCTCCGCGGCATCCATGCACAACTCACCACACGCCCCACCGAGAGCGAGAACCACATTATAGCGACCACGAGGAGGTTACCCCATGTGACTCTACCCTCCCTAGCAACCGGGCCAATTTGGTTGCTTAGGAGACTTGGCTGGAGTCACTCAGCATGCCCTCGATTCAAACTCACAACTCCAGGGGCGGTAGTCAGCATCAATACTTGCTGAGCTACCCAGGCCCCTATTTTATTTATTTAAATATGTATGTTAAAACGTTCTTTATTTTGCGGATAGAGTTAATTAGAGACGTTTTTACAGATATTAGTCTTTGATACAAGTATATGTATACATGCCATAAAATAAGTGGACATGCTGTAATTAAAAGTTGGGCAAAACCTTCTGCAATTTTTTTGGACTATTTTTATTTATAGGATCAAATGGGCAGATTCAGTTCATATCAAACTTTATTGGCAAGAGAAACTTAAGAGTACACTGTCAATACATTATCAGACACTATTCATACAGATATAAAACACATTGAACGCTGAAGTTCTCAGTCAGTCTTTGTCACACACACACTGGCTCTCACTTTGGCGTTTTCGCTTTTGAAACTGGTTCAGATGAAAGTGAGTGAGTGTTTTCACACTATGTGAAGAAATACGGCACCTGGCTCACCTCTTGCGGGGGAAGTCTCCATTCTCTGTACAGTAATTCTGCTCCTGTGTTTATTATGCCGGGGACATGCGTCACACGTAATGAAAAGTGTGCACTGCTGCGCTCATAGTATTAAGCCCTAACTGTGCCCTAACCCCACCCCCACCTTAGTCCTAATCATATATGGGGCCTGTGGCTGATTAGCCAGCCAGGAACAACTTGAGACACCTTTCTCCCATAATGTGAAGTTTCAGGAAGTAAAAAAAGGGTACTGCATTAATTTCTTTAATTGTTTTTAACGCTTAAACAAAAAACTTCTAATCACAGAAATAATGCGTTACATTTTCCAGCCCTAATAGTTATAATTGAAAAATAAACCATCTCCAAACTGCAAATGCAGGAACTGAATTTAGACTTTTCACTGAAAACAGAGAAACATTTTAGCGCAATGACCTATTTCTCAGGAAAATAGCAAATTGAGCTTTGCACCACTTCATTAACATACAATACACAGACAGCGCAAAAACTCCCACCCATACCCAATTGCGCTTTGCGCTGGCACAAAAAATGCAATGGATTGCACAGAATTAACGGCCTCACAAAAATTCGATAAGACGTTACGTATGGTGGTTGTGCTTAGCGCAGCTTTATACCTTAGTAGATAGTCACTAGTTAAGGACTTCTGAATTTGTGCGTTCTTGTAGTTGTCTTGGTGTAAAAATCCCTTCAGCTCCAGAATGATTAGTCACATCACATAAACAGCTCAGTAGATTGGCTTTCAGACTGTGTACTTCCGGGGGTGCATGCACCATCCGAGCAACTGCCATTGAGATGAATAGGAATGCAAACACATAACTTTCTCCAGGTATTCTAGACATCCTTGGCTGTAGCTCACTGCGCCATTTTCTTTTCTCATTTTTAGCCATCTTCAAGGGTATCTGTCAGAGATGAGCAGTGCTTCCACCTGAATATCCATAAGAAAAATTGCTCCATCTTGCACTTTTCCTTCCTTTCTTGAGGAGTTCAGGTTGGGTTTTTCAGTCAGGGTGACTCAGAGGGTTTTGAGAGCTCTTCTCAAAATAAGCCTGCTCTCAACCACAAAAATGTCATTTATAAATATCACCTCATTATGTGCAGCATTGGAAACCCCTGGAGATTATTCAGGTAGTCTTTGTAGGGGGAGAGTTGGTGCAGTATGCAAAATCTGAAATCACTATTATGAAAAGCAATTAAATCTGTTTTTGTTACTTTTTTGTATGTTACTCTGATTCATGCATGGAAAAAAATGCATTTAGACATGAATTTAACCACTAATCTTAGTTAGAGTTTTTCTACATTGTCTTTTCTATTGCGACCGACGTATAAATGGCTGTAGGAGACTTTGAAATATCTGGTTTCTTTAATCGCAAAATCTAATTTAGTCATGTATTCAACATTTTTTCATCAAAAAGCAGTATGGATATTTCTGACATTTGTTAAAGCTTACCTAGATTGCTATGAATGTTTTCTTATTTCAATTACAGCATGCTTTGGTGAAAGTACACTGTTGCCAGATCTGATAACACCACATGTATTGAAATAAAACACTTAATGCTGTACTGTAAAATTGCAGGTGTCTTGCCATGAACCCTCTGAGTACTCATCTTGTATTACTGTACAATGCCTTACGGGATACATTGCAAGCAAATATAGAGTAAAGAACGTAGCATTTGCTGACATTTCTGTGTGCCACAAATTTGCAGATATCCTGATAATTCGTGTGGCAAATAGTGACACATTAAGTCATTATGAGGTCAGAGGTGCATGATGGGCAATGTTTAATGAGGTTGACACAAGCAGTCTGAAGGGTGACTAATTTACATTACACACATGAGCCCAAAATCATCCCAAAGGGTTGTATCAGTCTACCCCTTAATTATTTAAATTAAACCATGGCTTGTTAAGCATACCACCCTGCACCCTTGAAATCTGAGACACCATACTTGCCTTACAGATTTGAGACATGTGGTAATTGGCGGTAATATTACCCCTAATTGCTATATATTTTGTTCTACAGACTTGGATGAATGGAACTGTTCAGTCATGACGTCAGTTTGTAGGCCAACCTGGAAGGATAACTCACCATGAGTTTCCCTCAAGAATTTCGAATGGGTTTTCACAACTGCAAAAAATATTTTCACTGAGTATTTTTTGTCTTATTTTCCAATACAAATATCTAAACACCCTTAAAACAAGAACACATTACTTGAGAAGCAGAATGAAATAAGATATGAAGTCTTTTTTTCCCCCAACAAATTTGAGTTGTTTATGCTTATAAAAAAAAAAAAAAAAAAAAAAATGGGATAAGGAAAATAAATTTGTTTTCCCTTTAAAACATAGTTTTTTTTCTTGTTATAAGCATAAACTTTACTAAATTTTGTTAGATTTCTCTGCAAACAATATTAAATGTATCTTCTTTTAACAATGTTTAGATATTTTACTGGAAAACAATACAAAAATACTCAATAAGACAATTATTTAAGTGCAATGTAGAATAGCATTTTTTTTCTGATTTATGAGTAAAATGTGGTTTGTGTTTAACATCACTTGAAAAAAACTCATGTTTCATTATAAAACTTAAAATTGCACAGCGTATCTCAAACTTGAATTTTGAAATTGCTGTTTTTTTTTTTTTTTAAACAATGTGTGTTGTTAACAAGTTGTTACATACAGTACACAAAGAGATGTTTAAAATCACAGCAGATGCTTGTGATTTCCACTAGAAATGAACAATAGACTTCCGTTACAATACCTAAATGTTTGCAAAATGATTGGCTCATTATAGGCTACGTTTCGCAGCAGTTTTCTTGTAAAATGAACACTACAGAGGCACCACAGCAACAATGCTTTTTATTTCCTTTTATACAAATTAACACTAAATCAGCAGATTATCAGTACATAAACACCTACTTTTTGCCCTGTTCCTTACATCAGAACACTTTTACTTTGATGCATGACTTGTAAGACAATACATTCTAAAGTTTGCATTACTTAATCAACTACAACCTTTGTGTAATGTGCATTGTTTACATACAGTACAATATAATGCAGAAATGCTAAGAGTGGTATGTTAGTTTTGTCACAATGAGACAAAGAGACCTAAGAGCAGAGGAACAGTTCAAAGAATTTATTTACAATAAATTATAACTTCAACTGGGCTGGTGAAGCGTGGGGAACCCGGCACCGATTGCAGTACGAAGGTGATGGGTGTGTTCGTTGATGTGTGCGCGCCGTGGCCATGCAGTGAGCAGATCTGCGAGGAATCCTCCGTGAAGAGTGTGTTCGTAGGCGAGTGTATACGTCGTGGTTGTCAGGAGCAGATCCGTGAAGAATCCTCCGTTGAAAAGTTGTGTGTGCAGAGAACAAGCACACAGCAAACTGGAAGGCAACCACACTCCCGACACGCGGGCAGAGACGGGAAAACAACACAGACACGAGACGAGACCAACTAGGCAGAGAGAGTGAGGTGAGTTACTAAAACACCAAACAACAATCTAGCAAAGATCCTGACACAAGGAAGGGATTAAGTAGGCAGTGAATCAGCGGAGAAACAGGTGCTGCTAGCACGCTAATTAGTGGCATGATCAGCATTCCCATGGGAACAATCAATGTTCCCATGGAAACACTGATCACGCATGCCGACAGCGCCTGAGACACATGAGGAATAACAAAACAAACAGAACAAACCGACGAACTCACCGGGACCATGACAAGTTTACTGTTTTCTATTACAAAAAAAGCCTTAGACTCCATAATTGGCATCTTCTTTTGTAGATATGCTAGAGGTAGGTGCTAAATTTGCCCTTGATGACTAAATATATTGTACGACAGTACTGAATGAATAAGAGTAGCTTCAAATATTAAGCAAACATGTGATTTTATGTGGTGTATATACTATACATATGACTTGCAACATGCAGCTGAATCGCTGTACCTTGTACATGGTTGATCTGTAGACCTCCACGTCGCCGCAGATTAGCAGTATTCGGAGAACATGAGATTTTTGCCCCTGGGAAATAGGATTCATGTAGACACAGCGGAACTGAAAGCCTGTTGTTGTTTGATGAATGAGTAGCACAGCAAAATATCCACTCCACCAGCTGAAGTTAATGAGAAATGCATTCCACTACTAGAACAGATGGGCAGAAAACATGCGGTCGTGCTAGAGCTGGTCTTCCTCAGTAATGTTAAACGCACTCGAAGCACAACATTCTAACAATATATGTAATAAATCGCCTCTGTATTGGATCCAGATTTGATAATGAGTCATTGTAATGAGATGCTATTTTGTGACCAGTATTTAGGCGGTTCTACTGCCCTCAAAGAAAACAGCTGTACATTTTTTCTTACAGTGTATTTTCATAATTAGTATGGACAGCAAAAAATACAGATATTGTCTGTAAACACAACATCTAAACAATAGATAATAGAAATAGATCTAAAATCTGCTGGGTCTTTTCAAAATTGAGACTAATCTTGAATTAACTCACTTAAAAATATATATTTTAGCTTATTTTTTAACATTTAGGCTTTTTAATTTCATTACAAATTTCCATAAAATTTTACTGTGTTATCATTAACAAAATTAAATTAATAAAACTTAAAAATATTTCAATTTTTATTTATTTATTTACATTTTATTTTGTTTAAGATTACTCGGTTCAATCTGATGGAAACTTGTTATGAAACTGAGATGCAAAAGTCTGAAAATGAACTTTAAAAAAAAAAAAATATATATATTTTTCACCAACTATTGAGTTCTGTGTAATGACTTACAAAATAATTTTCTAAATGGGCAATCTATTGGGGAGCCTTGAATATTTTGCAATCAGGACCCCAACAGGGAATATACCATATATAAGTTAATTAAAGGTGCAATATGTAATATATTTGCTGTACTAAAGCATACAATTATCATAATATGTTATCAGAGATTTAGGAAACATGCTGAGTTGAAATACTGGCTTCTCCGAAAACAATGCTACAGCCAGTATTTTCTACTTTGAAATGTCCGTTCTTGGCCGGAATTTCTGTTTGTGTTTTGGCCTGTGTGATCCCGCCCACTGCCCATTTCCCAATAGTATTTCGACACCCTGGGTTGCCAGATTTGAAACACGTTAGCGGGCAAACACAATGCGCTGCAGCCACGGAAGCCAGCAATACATCTCACTAACATTGACAGAGTTATAAAAAATCCACATGAGCTGGTTTATAATTTGCAAACAATAAAAACATTGCAAGCGTATACATTAGCTGATCAACTTGCAGTGTCAGTTTGCACATTCCTGTTGCGTGTCCTCAACCTGGCAACCCGCATGAGCTTTGAGTCTGGGGAGGAGGGGGCGGGGGAGACAACTCTCTCCAATATTTTGAATTTGGACTGCAGTACCCATTTTAAATGCTTGATGTCAATGTTACATATTGCTCCTTTAACTTAGGAAGAGGTTAAGCTTTCCCTCATGCTATTAATTAAACTTAAAAAAAAAAAAAAAAGTTTTTATGTGAAACTACTTCCATGTTTATTTATTCAGTCCTGCACTGTGGTGCTTCAGAATGAGATTTTCAGCATCAATAAGCATAAAAAAAGTTAATATAGAACTCTAAATGTCCGAAACAATGCATCAAAATAGCTTGAATACCTTGAAATGTCCTGCTGTATGACATGCTAAACTAAAACTGTTTTAAGTAGCATTTTATTCAGTTGTATTCATTATTGTGCATTCAGTTTTCACAAAAAATTATTAATTGGCGGGGTTCATAGCCATACCTATTTGTCTCATTTAAAGTAAAAATTTTAAAATTTGTTTGGATCAGGGCCCGAGTCTTTGTCACAACCTGAGATGTTAAGAACTTTACGCTTTTTTTTAGGAGAAATGTCTTTACGTTAAAAAGGCAGTTGAAAAAGAGAGTGCAAGGCAAACCCCAGGCATGCGGTGAGAAAGATGACACACATCATAACAATTAAGCCCAAGAGCAAAGAGAAAAGAAACATCTTTTATCCTAAGGTTTACAGCAGAACACACCACTGTAGGGGACTTCTCTGCTCAGGTAGTTATACAGAAGCTAAGGAGACACTAAAAGTAAATAATTGCAGGCTCAGGTAACCCCATTCATTTTAACCACAGCTGAAATAGAAGAGGACAACTGTCATGAGACAATATTGTGTTTTGTTTCAGCTTGGAATATTGCCGTGTTGCTATTTTATGATATTTTATGGCGCTGTAACTCGCCACATTCTGATTCTTTCCTCATAGCTGTCACTTTATTTAAAAAAATAAATAAATCAAACAAATAAACAATATTAGATTTTATTAAGAAAAAGGTAAGTGGTGTTTGCCTATGCAAAACTCGTCACTAAGATGCTAGGGTGTTGTTGCCAGGGTATTGCTATGCAGTTGCTAAGGTGTTCTGAATGTCTCTTCGCATTTTGTTATGCAGTTGCTAAGGTATTATGAGTGTTTTTGGGTGATTCTCACAAAACCAAACTTGAACCATGCATGGCAGTGATCATTTCTAAATAAAAATCATTATGAAATTCTATTCTGAAAATTTAACGCAATAGAAATATAACTACTACATTGTGCTCAGGAAGTATGTTTAGAGTTTTAAAGAATTTTCTGCATTTCTCATTATTGCAACATGTCTGGCTTTAAAATGAGTACAAATAAAATATAAATAAATAAATAAAAAAAACATTTTAAATTATGTATGTATACATTTTTATACTGTAATTTTAATATATAATGTTAATGCATTAACTAATATTAAATAAAAAATAATTTATTGGACATTCCAAACATCACTATATGGATAGTATAAAAAAAAAAAAAACCTGGTGTACATGAAGCCATTTCTGGCTTATTCACAACACGCAATCTATTTTAGCAGGTGCAGTCAGCAATGAAATTGTGCTGCATCTTGAGTATTTAAATGAAGTCATTGGCATCCCTTTCCGCAGTGGCGGATTTAGGCAAGGGCGACATGGGCAGTTGCCCAGGGCGGCATCTTGTGGGGGGGGGGGGGGGGGGCGGCTAATGAAAGTAGGCGGTAAAATTCATTTTATTTAAAAGTGATGTTTGTGAATGTTTTCAACCGATCATATCAGCAGTAATTCATCAAATAATGATCAAATGATCAAGAACAGCGTCATCACCTGGCATGTTTACAGATGCACGGTGTAGTCAAGCGCACTTTCGGCATGTTTAAAAGATGATTTAGGTGTCTGGATCACAGTGATGATGTACAGTCCTAGCAGGGTGTCAAATACGGTGGTCTGCGGCAAAAATCTGAATTGCATGTGGAAATTGCAGTCTGCACACTGTTTGTGGGCGCATTTGTGCTAGTTGGCTGATCTGCATATTTCCTTTAGTGAATAGGTGGCTAAACCAGCAAAGAGCATGTGCTAATAAATAGCGCATTTACAGCGCAGAAGTAGTGAATTCCCCCCTTTTTCTGTAATCGCGCATCAGCAAGATAAGTTTAAACATGGATGTCTGGATACTTGCCACATCACTTTTTTTCCACTAAAATGCTGTAATACCTGTTTCCTTTACTATGCATTCTCTCATTATGGCAACTAATGCTAAATTTGTAAGACTATGGCCACTAAAATTAGTTTATAAATTCCTCACAAAGATGAAGAACTAAGTTTTTCTCACTTAAAACAGGTGTCCCTATTATTAGTGTTTTTGTGTTAGGTCACATCATTAATGCAACATACTTTATCATTTATCATTTATCATTTTGACATGTTTATACTCATTGTGGTAATGAGAAACTGTGATTACAGTAACGATAAAATATTTGTTTCTCAGTATTTCAATGTAAAATTGTCTTTTTATAGTTATACAGTAGTGATATGAATGAAATGATCAATCAGTCACTGTATTATATTATTTTACAGGTTGAAGAGAATTATCTTTGTACCATGTCAATGTGCGGTTGCTTCGGTGTTCTTGTTGCTAGGTGGTCGCAAGGGCGTAGCCAGGAAATTACTTTTGGTTGTTTTATAAATATATATTTGAAGTAAAAAAATGATCGCTAATATTCTGGGTGGGCTTGGGTCTAATTTGGGTAGGCCCATGCCCACCCCGGCCCACCCTTGGCTACACCACTGGGTGGTCAATTACTGGTGCAAATCAAAATAGTCCACCTCAAAGTCTATATGAATTTCTGGTGTCTAGAAATGACTCTGGTCCCTCCTTTTATGTAAACCAAGTAATTTTTTCTTTTATTAAATTTTTTGCTTTTATTGTCTGTGAGGTGAAAATGGCCAATTAATATACGATTCATAAAAGTAATAGAACATCTCTCCTTAATACATGTTATGCATCAATTTTTTTTACACATTATGCATCAAATCAAACTTAGGTTTAGGGGTTTGTTCAAGTCCCTAACCCTCAGTATGAGCAATAGTAATGATGCTTGCCTTATCTTTACATCAAGAGCTCTCTAGCACCCGTACCGGAGTTGTACACTATTATCACTTTGCGACGGCAGTCTATTTCTTGTACATTTATCACAATTCACCCTGCTAGCTGTTTCTTCATTGTCTCTCTTATTGCTCTCACTGGTGTCTCAAAGGCCGCAGGGTGCTTTGAAATGCCTGGTGCTGCTGTCCCTAAATTAGAAAACCCTCATCATTTATTAGTCAAAGAGACGATATTGTGCCTGGTTCAACTTCTGTGCAGAGATGCCAATGTCTTGTGGTTTGTTTTGCTAAAGCAGGATCCAATAAGATCTTTAAGAATAGCTGCAAGCGATGCATGTTGGCTCAGATCAACTGTAAAAGTGAAATTACAGAGCACATTGCCCAACCTATGCACTCCAAACTCAGCGTTAAATGAGGGACTTGATCTACCCCGACAAGCAAATGACCGTGGCTTGGCTGGGGGTCGCGAGCGCTGCTTAGAGAAGGCAACTGGGCACAAATTGTCTGAGAAATGTATTCTGCATTTTAATGAGGTGGTATAGACTATCTTGACTTGGGGCTCATGTGGATCTCATGTTCTATATCTCTGCTTTGCAGTTGTGTGGAAGATGAAGGTGCACTGCTTTGGATTGTCAGTCTCTTTAATGTCGAATCCTTATCGGGTTGACGGTGGGTCATCTATGGGATTTGATTTCTTTGGGGCTTTTGAAGCAGCTTTTATTGCTGGTATAGAATATCTCCCTCTTGTAATGAAGACGTTTGAGTCCAGATTTTGCACAAATGTGCACGAAACATAGAAAGATCAATGCGAAATTGCCTGCAACTCACTGAAATTAAGCCCTACAGTTCCTACTTCTAGGAAATGTTTTTATGAAAATGGTGAATGGCCCAAAACAAACAAACATCAGAAAGACAGTTTATGCATACATACTTTATCTACATACTGTATATATTGCTCAGATATGATTCTCACAAAACCTGTCAAGAAAATGTCCTGGTCCTATCTACTTCAATATCAAAAGAAACAAATAAGAAATTATATTTTGCATATCGAAAATGCATATATATATATATATATATATACAGTTGTGCTCATAAGTTTGCATACCCTGGCAGAAATTGTGAAATTTTGGCACTGATTTTGAAAATGACTGATTATGCAAAAATGTATTGTACTGTTCAATCACTTATTAAGAAGTGGAAAATTCGGGGATCTCTTGATACCAAGCCAAGGTCAGGTAGACCAAGAAAGATTTCAGCCACAACTGCCAGAAGAATTGTTCAGGATACAAAGAAAAACCCACAGGTAACCTCAGGAGAAATACAGGCTGCTCTGGAAAAAGACAGTGTGGTTGTTTCAAGGAGCACAATACTTGTTGACCCCTCTCCAAACATAGCGCTTATGGTTGTGACCATAAAGCTCTATTTTGGTCTCATTACTCCAAATTACAGTGTGCCAGAAGCTGTGAGGCATGTCAAGGTGTTGTCGGGCATATTGTAACTGGGCTTTTTTGTGGCATTGGCGCAGTAAAGGCTTCTTTCTGGCTACTCGACCATGCAGCTCATTTTTGTTTAAGTATCGTCGTATTGTGCTCCTTGAAACAACCACACCGTCTTTTTCCAGAGCAGCCTGTATTTCTCCTGAAGTTACCTGTGGGTTTTTCTTTGTATCCCGAACAAGTCTTCTGGCAGTTGTGGCTGAAATCTTTCTTGGTCTACCTGACTGAATTTTCCACTTCTTAATAAGTGATTGAACAGTACTGACTGGCATTTTCAAGGCTTTGGATATATTTTTATATCCTTTTCCATCTTTATAAAGTTCCATTACCTTGTTACGCAGGTCTTTTGACAGTTCTTTTCTGCTCCCCATGGCTCAGTATCTAGCCTGCTCAGTGCATCCATGTGAGAGCTAACAAACTCATTGACCATTTATACACAGAAACTAATTGCAATTTAAAAAGCCACAGGTGTGGGAAATTAACCTTTATTTGCCATTTAAACCTGTGTGTGTCACCTTGTGTGTCTGTAACAAGGCCAAACATTCAAGGGTATGTAAACTTTTGATCAGGGCCATTTGGGTGATTTCTGTTACCATTATGATTTAAAAAGGAGCCAAACAACTATGTGATAATAAACGGCTTCATATGATCACTATCCTTAAATAAAAGACAGTTTTTTTGCATGATCAGTCATATTTTCAAAATCAATGCCAAAATTTCACAATTTCTGCCAGGGTATGCAAACTTTTGTGCACAACTGTGTGTGTGTGTATATATATATATATATATATATATATATATATATATATATATATATATATATATATATATATATATATATATATTATTTTCATAAACACATTGGTTTGTAGTGCAAATAGTTTTATCCTTTACTGCATTTCACACACTGTTGCACAGGCAGAATGAATGAGAGATCAGGCGTTGATCGCCTTTTGAAATAAATAAATTAATGCATCATCTGAGGTTTCGCAGATAAATATGAATATGAATATATTAATAAAATATGAATGGAGGTTTACATAGAGACATTAAAAAACTGCATCGTCATGCTCTGAGTAAAGTAAGAAGCAGATTTTATTATCGTCTCTTCAATACAACACAAAGCAACAAGTGAATGATCTACTTAATGTTTTACTTTTACTTTAAATGCTGATGTTAGAAATTGATCCAACGTTTGGATGTTATTCTGCTGTGCATCCTGTGGTTGTGTGATAGTTTATTAGTTTATTATTTCATGGGATAATACCTGCTGTTTCACTTACTTACTTTCTTAAAAATAGTAGGTAGTATGCAGTGTAAATTGCGCAGTAAGCTGTAACTGTATTCCATACCAGTATGTGAAGTATGATGTATATCCCAGGATGCATCCGCTGGAACACTCTATTTTCAGGATGCTTCATGATTTCTTTTGAGGCCACATACAAAACCTACATGCAAAACTGGTGCTGCTTCTATTTCCTGCAATCTTTGATGTTGAAATGTGAATGTTCATGTGATATAATAACACATCGAGATCCAGAAAAGCTACAGGCTACATATACTTTGAGTAACTTTGACTTTAAATGCCCATGTCTGCACTGTTGGGCATGTTGTTGCTATTTTTCCATGAAATTACATTAAGAAAGTCTTGTTTTGAAAGCTGAGAGCAATTTTGTGTTTTAGCATATTATGCATTTTTTTCTTAGTTGACTCTTTAAAGGTCAATATCACAGCAAGTCATTAGGTTCTTTTAAAAACAGCAAGGAATGTGCCAAGAGTAAGATAATGACCTTCATCAACTTTATTCAAATAATTCTCCATCAGCTACATAGAAGAAACTACATAAGAGAGAATTTGTTTTAAATTTTTTTTAATGAATCAAGTATTTCATAAATTGAGTTTGGAGTATTTTAAATGAAGGGTTAAAAAAATAGTCAGTTTACTAAATAATCTGGTAAATCTCACAAAAACACGTACAGGTCACATTTTACTCCAAAATTCCAAAATCGAGAAAATTAAATGACTAACCAAGTTAATAACATTAATGTCTATTTTAGGAATATTATGATTTTTTTTTGCATTGTAACCGTAATATAGTAATATAGTTCAAATATAGTATACAGTGCATTCATAAAGTGTTCAGACTCCTTCATTTTTTTCACATTTTGTTATGTTGTAGCATTATGCTATAATGCATTAAATTATTTTTTTTCACATCAATCTACACTCCATACCCCATAATAACAAAGCAAAAAAAAAAAAAAAAACAAAAAAAACAAAACAGATTTGATAACTTTGCAAATTTATTAAAAAGAAAAAACTGAAATATCACACTGACATAAGTATTCAGACCCTTAACTCAGTACTTAATTGAAGCACCTTTGGCAGCGATTACAGCCTCAGGTATTTTTGGGTATGATGCGACAAGCTTTGCACACCTGGATTTGGGGATTTTCTGTTATTCTTCTCTGCAGATCCTCTCAAGCTCTGTCAGGTTGGATGGGGTCCATCGGTGGACAGCCATTTTCAGGTCTCTCCAGAGATGTTCGATTGGGTTCAAGTCCGGGCCCTGACTGGGCCTCTCAAGGACATTCTCTGAGTTGTCCCTAAGCCACTCTTGCGTTGTCTTGGCTGTGTGGTTAGTGTAATTTTCCTGTTGGAAGGTGAATCAGGACCAGGTTTTCATTAATGATATCTCTGTATTTTGCTGCGTTCAGCTTTTCTTCAACCCTGACCAGTCCCCCAGTCCCTACTGCTGAAAAAACGCCCCCACAGCATGATGCTACTGCCACCATGATTCACCGTTGGGATGGTATTGCGCAGGTGTTGAGCAGTGTCTGGCTTCCTCCAGACATGATGCTTGGAATTGAGGCCAAACAGTTCAATCTTCGTTTCATCAGACCAGAGAATCTTGTTTCCCACAGTCAGAGAGTCCTTTAGGTGCATTTTTTTTTTTTTTTGTATGTTTGTGTGTCTTTTTTTGTGTGTCTTGCACTGAGGAGAGGCTTCCGTCTGGCCACTCTGCCGTAAAGCCCAGAGTGTTGCAGTGATGGTTGTCCTTCTGCAAGATTCTCCTATCTCCACACATGATCTCTGGATAAAATCAGAGAGAGAAGAAAAAAGTAAATAACTGCATGAAAATCATCTGTATATATTGGCTAATCCTTGTCTCCTCTTCTTATTTGACACCCAAAGGCGCTCTCGCCAGCACGTCAAGGTGTGTAGCACCGCACATGCAGCATTGCTGTCACCGTTATCAATTTAGGGAGTAAAGAGAAGACCTCCGCTTTATTGGTGAATGTCCCTAAAGCACATCTTCTTAACGTCTCCTTATTTTGCGCTTCATGATAACATGGTGAACCTCGTAATATTCAATGAATTCTTGTAATTTGCAGGATCCTGGAAGCTTTCATATCGAGAGAAATGTGTGAAAACGAAATATTACACATGCACACGTGAGTATGGAAGCAGATTGTGTAAAAGGAATAGATCGTTCTGCACAAAATTACTGTATAACAATATGTAAATATGTAGTTAATTAGGTAGATTATTTATATAAGAAAATATTTTTAAACAAATGGTAATGGTAATGATTGTAAAGTTATGCACAAATATAATAAAGTTACAATGACGAGCATCACTATACATTCACATTTCAACACTGTCGCACCGACAGCGACTCTCTTAAGAAGCATCCTTGTCCGTTCATTATCAAAAATAACGAACGTTCTTAAAATCGCTCATAGAAAGCGATTTTAGCTCTGAAGTGCTAAGATCGGGATCGTTAGTGTACTGTGGTGGATTGCTTGTCAGATGGGAGTGTAATTTATGTGAATGAGTGGGTGATTAGTGCAATGCTCATATATGGATTGTTATTGGGAAACGAGGCCCTGGTTGTTCTTAACTTCTTCCATTTATATGGAGGCCACTGTGCTCTTGGGAACCTTCAATGCAGCCAGAATGTTTTGTAGCCTTCCCCAGATCCGTGCCTTGACACAGTCCTGTCTCTGAGCTCTGCAGGCAGTTACTTTGATCTCATGGCTTGGTTTTTGCTCTGATATGCATTTTCAGCTGTGAAAACTTATATTCAATTGAATTTGAGTCCAATCAATAGAATTTGCCACAGGTGCACTCCAATCAAAGTGTAGAAACATCTCAAAGATGATTCAAAGAAACAGGATGCACCTGAGCTAAATTTCAAGTGTCATAGCAAAGGGTCTGAATACTTATGTCAATGTGATACATTTGCAAAGTTATCAAAAATCTGGTTTTTGCTTTGTCATTATTGGGTATGGAGTGTAGATTGATATGAAAAAATAATCATTTAAAGCATTTAAGCATAAGGCTACAACATAACAAAATGAGAAAAAAATGAAGGGGTCTGAATATTTTATGAATGCACCTTGTATTTTTTTTTAAATCAGAATTAGTTAAATGCAGTACAACAAATCTTAATGGTCCTAAAAGTAGGCTTGATTATCTTTCAGCAAAATATAATTTCTTCTTCTTTTTTTTTTTTTTTTTACCTTTAATTTTGTGAAGAAATGAGACCCAGACATGTTCTGGAAAGGTTTTGTGATATTTATTCTACTACTATCTAATTAATTTAATTTTTTTCTGTGGTGGGACTGTAAATCGACAAGCCACTTTACTGCAAAATTCATAGTTCTCCCCGGAGCATCCTCATGTCTGTCTTATTCAGGACTCAGACAGATCGGACAGAAATTTCAATTGCTGTTGAAACTATAACTCACTTAGCGGGGAGTGTGTTCTTTCTTCAGCTGCACATGGGTCTTAGAGAAAAGGTCGACAAAAGGCAGCGTGTGTAAGAGAAACGCCGCCTGCGGACTCTAAACGTCGCTCTGTGTGTGCTTCATTGTTCCGTTGAGCAGTGTTGTAATAAATCAATGTCGAGATGGGCCTCCTGAGCCTTTACATATTATGGAAGACGTCTGACATAGCATTTGTATGTGCCTGTGTGCAAGTATGTGTATATTTTGTTGCTTTGTGTGTGACTTAGCATACAGGGGAAAAGTAACTCCTCCATTCTGGGCATAAGACTGCTTTTGTACAACAATCTGATAGGAACTTGGGTTGGACGATAAAGCTAAAAAAAAAATCTTGATATA
Organism: Myxocyprinus asiaticus; assembly: GCF_019703515.2. Taxonomy (NCBI): domain Eukaryota; kingdom Metazoa; phylum Chordata; class Actinopteri; order Cypriniformes; family Catostomidae; genus Myxocyprinus; species Myxocyprinus asiaticus. The sequence goes on along the minus strand of NC_059376.1, from coordinate 40,486,252 downwards.
TTATTCAGCTTTTAGACAACAATCAATCAGTCTATCCATCCATCCATCCATCCACCCATCCATCCATCCATCCATCTATCCATCCATCCACTTGCAAGTTGTGAAAAAAGGAGGGATCGCATACAGTTAGTTTTAGTTTGTGTCATTTCCAGTGTCCAAAATTTACTTTTACTTTACGGATTTGTTTTTCTGAGGAATTTTTTACCTTCATGAGGGCATGTTTTTTCAAACCCTTTTAAAATACTTAAAATTCAACTCGATTTATTAATTCAAATTCTGAAGATTGAGAATTTATTGCCTCTTATCCTAAGAATTAAATCAACATTCATAAATATTTTATGCCATAATATGTATAACTAGGACTATAATAGAATATTAAGAACTATACCATGTCATTTCCACCACAGAAATGTTAGAAATGTTATTGTTTTTTTGGTTCATAAAAATGACAAAAAAACTATTCTCCTGCATGTATTTTCGCTGTTGGGCATTGTTAGTGGACAAATTAAATGGTGAGAGTATGGAAAGTTTATTAAGGGAGTTTATTTGTTAGTCCACAGGGCCAAAAGTGCTCTTAGTTAAAGATAAAGCAAAATATTTGATGTATCACCCATAGCAGGGAGATTTTTCTCTCTCTGTTTAGCCCACAAACACAACCATTCTGTGTATTATATCTTCTGTGCTACAGCTATAGGGGATTGTGAAAGGAGGTGAGCGCATTTTAGATCTGCTACATGCACAACAACGCATTCTTTAGAACAGAATAAGGACAGGACACAATATCCTGTATAACCGTTCTGTTCTTTTTTCTGCCAAGAGGATATTTCGCTCATTAGCACATCAATTCATGTAATCTCTTGCTCATTCTGGGGCTGCTAGCTACTAGAAAATAAGATGGAATCACTGGTTTCGTTACAGTGTGGTTTCCTATTTTGAAACAAATGACAACTGAGGGAGAAAGACGTTGCCATTTTAAGCCACAACAATAGGCTTCAAACGGCATCCATCAGTCATCGTCGCACATTTATTCACGTCTGCTCCAAAACGCCTCTCAAACTTCTGTCACCGTGCCACGACTGTCAGCTACCGGTAGGAAACATTGAGACAGAGACAACGGGGAAGAGTCAAGTGGAATTTGGTGGTCAATCAATCATGAGGGGGAGTTTAGGAATGGCAGGGTGGCAGAGTTGATCTGGAGTCGACTCGTTTAAAAAACCATTAGTGTACTGTGGTGGATTGCTTGTCAGATGGGAGTGTAATTTATGTGAATGAGCGGGTGATTAGTGCAATGCTCATATATCATACTATCTTCCTCCCATCTCAGCACCCATGGACCTAATCCACCAATCAGCACGCAGGACGGGAGGATATCAAGATTGTGCGGTAGGGTCATTAAGGTTTGGTGAGATAAGAGGAGAGGACACACACTCCCTCAAACCACATACATTTTGTGCCCCTGTGGTGAGGAATAATCAGTCAATCAATTCAAACCTTTTGAATTAGTTCACAAAATATTATTTGTTTACAGCTGGTGTGTGGTGAGCGTACTGGCACACTATGGTGGATAGTGGATGCTGCACATGTGGATGCTGTACACTGGTGGTGGTTGAGGAGAGTCCCCTGTTCACTATGTAAAGCACTTTGAGTGTAGCGTAGTGTCAGAAAAGCACTGTATAATAGTAATATTCATTCATTCATTCATTCATTCATTCATTCAACATGCCCTGTTTGTTCAGTTCATTCACAAACTACATGAACAGTATTGTTCTGAGATGTTTGCACTATGGACCCCCCAGTGTTCTGAGTCTCAGCGTTGTGTTGGGGTGTGTTCACAAACTACATGTCCTATTTGTTCAGTTCATTTGCAAACAATATGCCCTGTTTGTTTAGCTAATTAAAAAAAACTACATGAACAGTTTGTTCAGTTTATTCACAAATTACATGCCCTGTTTGTTCGCAAGCAGAATTACCCGTTCATTCATTTTGTTCGAAAAATACATGAACGGTTCATTCAAAAACAAACAATGAAAGAGAAACTCTGGATTTAAAATTAGGGATGTCACGATTATCTATCTATCTATCTATCTATCTATCTATCTATCTATCTATATATATATATATTTAGATCGAGTACGAGTACCGATACTTCATTTTTGGTACTCGCCGATACCGAGTCTGATACCTGTTTTATTTATTTTTTCTGAACTCCATATCAACAGTTTATTTCAATTTTATCATCAAAATGGTGTTTAAATAAATGAATTCATTAAAACTTGAAAATTTTAATATAACAATTAATGTTCAACATAATATTGTATTATTTTTATCAAATTAACTGCTTACATACAGAACCTCACAGCACAATCCAAAATACAACATTGGAGTTATATTTTGTCAAATAAAGTGCTGCATAACAGAGCATCACAGATGTTAGATACTGCTTAAGTATGATACAGTTATGTGGTGGCGGGGGCATGGTCAAGCGTTCGTCCGGAGAGAGAGAAAGCGGTAAGAGTGCACACACCTGTGCGCTATAATGTCTAACATCTGTTTCTGACTGCAGTAAGCCCTGGGGAGAGCGATAAAAAGGGACCACGCCAGAGACGAGGAGAGGGAGAGCTACACGTCAGAAAGAGACTGTGTTGAGTTGGTTCTAAAGAGTGTTATGCTGAAAAGCTATTTTTAGTTTGGTTATTAAAGTCATACCTTTGAGTTGAAGTCCCAATTTCCCTGTGTCCTCCATTCCCTTCCATCATTAAAACATTACACTGGTGCCGAAACAAGCGAGAATTGGAGGAAATACGCCAGCATGGAGTCCTCTTAGTTGGCGGAAGTCATCAAGTCCCTCACCAGTATGCACTACACGTAACATCAGGCCCTGCTTGAGCTACGCCAGGACCAGGATCGTTGATTCCAGGAGGTGCTCCAAGCTCAAGCAGAGGACCAGCATGCGATCAAGAGCCTACTAAACCAGGAGAAAGCTCCGGCCGCGACCCCGGACCCAGCAGCCCCCATGCCCCCGGTTGCCCTCATGAAGATGGGGGCAGAAGATGATCCTGAGGCCTTGCTGGATCTGTTTGAGAGGACGGCCGAGATCTGGTGCTGGCCGCATTCTCAGTGGGCAGCCAGACTCATCCCACTGTTGTCCGGGGAAGCTCAACTCACAGCAAAACAACTACCAGCAGCAAGTCTCCTGGTGTATGACAATCTGAGGAAGACCATCCTTCAGTGGGTCGGTTGCAGCCCTAAGCAATACCGACAACTCTTCCGGTTGATGAAGATGGATGGGCGCGGCCGCCCATTTGCCTTCACTCAACAGCTCCGGGATGCCAGCCGGAAGTGGCTGCTGGCTGAAGAACACAACGGCGAGGGAGTCATCGATCTTGTGGTGCTGGAGCAGCTTATCCATCACCTACCGAAAGGAACGGCGGAATGGGTTCAGTGCCACCGCCCAGCGTCACTGGAGGAGGCCGTCCAACTGGCAGGGGACCATATGTCGGCATATCAGAGGGCGGAAGAGCCCTCCCACTCTTTCTCTCTCACCTCCCCCTGTGTTTCCCACCCCTCTCTCTCTCCTCTCATTCTATTCCTTCACTGCAGCCCATCCCAGTACCCCGGAGGCACGGTATCGTGCCACCGAAGTCAGCTCCCCGTTCGCAGGGGTTTATCCCGCCGCTGGTGGCCCCAGTGTCTCGTCGCTCTCCCTCTCAGGTGGATGTACCCGCCGACACAGGTGTGGGCGTAACGCCTGGGCCGGCCTGCCAGAGTTGTGGGAATCCAAGGCACTTCCGGGACCAATGACCAGTGATGGAGCTGGGAACTGTGGTCTGGGTCCCCGACAATCCACGGGCTGCCCCCGATCGGGCTGGAGGGTACAGAATACCGGTGAGTGTCAAGAGGAGTACACATCAAATCTTGGTGGATACGGGCTGCAACCAGACCACTATACACCAATGTTTGGTTCAGGATAGGTGAGGGTGAGGTGTATGCATAGGGATATTCACAATTATCCTGTAGTGACACTCGTTATAAAATTTCTGGGACTTCATCTCAAAGGAATGACTTTAATAACCAAACTAAAAATAGCTTTTCATCATAACACTCTTTAGATCAAACTCAACACAGTCTCTTTCTGACGTGTAGCTCTCCCTCTCCTCGTCTCTGGCGTGGTCCCTTTTTAATCGCTCCCCTCAGTGCTTACTGCAATCAGAAACAAGTGTTAGACATTATAGCGCTCAGGTGTGTTCACCCTTACTGCTTTCTCTCTCTGGACGAACGCTCGACCATGCCCCTGCCGCCACATATTACTACTGATTTATTATTATTATTATTGTTATTATTATTATTATTATTATTATTATTAGTAGTAGTAGTAGTAGTAGTAGTAGTAGTAGTACTAATAGTAGTAGTCGTAGTATTACAGTGAATTTTACATAACTTTACAGTAGTGATATATTTCTGTCATACGTTATGACGGCAGATTCCCACTCTGGAAAAGCCTGTTGCTACATGTCTCAAAGTGCTTATTAAACTGCAAAAGGCTGCTATTTAATTAAATAAGTATGTACTCTGTATGTGCCTCAGTCTACAATGTGAATTTGCACTCATTTACTGTCATCTGCTACAAACAGAGTGTGCAACGCTCATGACTGTGTTTTCCCAGTATAAGCCTTGGAGGAGACTTAAAAGGTATGAGCAGCCGGAGTCAGCACAACACTGTCTCCAAATATTCACAAGCGCTCACATACCAGTATCGGTATCAGGACATCCCTACTTAAAATATGAATTTGGTCACAGACTCCAGTGCACGGCATTTTTGTTCAGTCAGTTTGTATACATTTAGTCAGTTCGTTCAGCCAATGATACTCTTTTACAGTGTTTGTGATATATATGTTTTTTAAGGTTTTGAAAAAGCCTCCAAAGATGTTTTGTTACAAAGAGTCAGTGCATAGGGGTGAATGGAATTTGTTCACAATGTAAACAAATTTCCTACCCTGAAGTACGTATGCTCTCTTGCTCAACGGTTTTGTGTCAGACTGTTTGGATGGCTTCTCAAATGTCGTCTTTGTTTTGCTTGTTAGTTAATTCAGCATTATTTTGCCTCATTAGAGGTTGAGCGCTGATGTTGGATGAAATATTGCTCAAGCATCTCTCTCTAGCACACAAAATATGTCTGCAAGTCATAAAATTTCTGCAGTGCCAGCATACTTCCAATCACTCAAGAGCCTGAGCCACACAAAACATTATCTACCCCTCTATTGATTAATAGCAGCCACTAATAATAATTAAAATGCAATGTCCAAAGGGTCATTACAAACCCACGGATAGGTTTTAATTATACTGTGCAAACAATGTGAATTGCAAAAGGCCTGATAATAATGAGATGTATGAATTTTATGAAAAGTTCTGTTTACTAATTACAAGCTGGATGCTTCAAAATTACGTTTTAGGATACCAGTCAGCCATAATTGAAAAGCAACTGTAGCCTTCTGAAAAAAAGTTATTTATAAGGTTATCGGATTGTTAACTGCCTCAAATATTGTCTATCGGATATTGCATAAATCATCACGGAGGGCATTTACACTTTGTGTATTCATGATCGTATCGCTATTTGATCGATAAAAACGCACAAAGAGACCAAGTGTAAATACCACCTACATGGACAGTATCAGACATATTTGCACACATAATACAAATATAATAATATAAAATCTGTACTTTTCATTTAGGTTGGTTCGTTTTGGGTGGTGGACTTCAAAATCTCTTCGATGTCAGAAATGCAATCCTGACTTAGAGTCTGTGTGTAATTTCTTCAGGGCCTGAATAATAAAATATTGTTATGTATTGTACTCTTCTGCTGAGCCTTCAAGTGAAAATTACAATTTTATATAATTTCTTATCCAGCAGAGTTGAGGGTGTATATTTAGAGAGAATTCAGTCTTGGCTGGCCAGTCTCATTAAACACTAGCAGACAACCACACACACACACACACACACACACACACACACACACACACACACACACACACCTCAATTACGATGAGATACAAGACAGTACATTGAGAAATATCTTACATTTTATGGGTTGTGTTTACCTAAATCCCAGATCTCTTGCCAAGAACTGAAGTACATACAGTACATGAACAATCCATCATTAATACCTGAATTTACAGCAAAATACATCAAACAGTAATTCCTGTACATTCTTCTCTCTCATTAGTGGTGTTTGCTAAGGCAAACATCACTATGAATTTTGCTCACATATTAGTGTTAGGAATTTGAAATAAGTATCAAATTTCATCATGTTACTCAAACTGTACTGTTCTACAGACATGAATGATGGCTCAAATCATGTGGCTTGTTTAGGAGAGGTGTGTTATTACTTTTCTAAGTAATTGGACAGGGTTCCCACATCTTCTGAGCAGTGAAGTTTAATGATATTTTCAGTCCTTCATGAATACTGGATAAGGCTATGGAGCACAATTAAATAACTTATACTGACTATTGAAATTCTCATGACTTTTTTAAGATTTTTAACACCCTAGCGACCACATAGCAATGTTTAGAAATCACTTAGTACACCTTAGAAAACACATAGCAATACACAAAAAAGATCTCAGAACACCCTAGTAACTGTATAGCAATACACTAAAAATCACTCTGAACACCCTAGCAGCCACCTAGCAATACACTTGAAAAGCACCCAAAACACCTTAACCGCATATCAAGTTAAGCAACCGTGTAGCATTGCATAAAAAACACGCACACAGAACACCTCACCAATCACATAGCAATACAAAAGAAACCACTCAGAACACTCTAGCAACCGCATAGCAACATGTTAAAAACCACCAAGAACACCTTAGAAACTGCATTGCAATACAATAGAAACCACTCAGAACGGTCTAGCAACAGCATAGCAACATGTTAAAAACCATCAAGAACACCTTAGCAACTGCATAACAGTACAATCGAAACCACTCAGAACACCCAATTACTGCATAGCAACATGTTAAAAACCAACAAGAACACCTTAGCAACTGCATAGCAATACAATTGAAACCACTCAGAACACCCTAGCTACCGCATAGCAACATGTTAAAAACAACCGAGAACACCTTAGCAACTGTATAGTAATATAATAGAAACCACTCAAAACGCCCTAGCAACAGCATAGCAACATGCTAAAAACCACCAAGAACACCTTAGCAACTGCATAGCAATACAATAAAAAACACACAGAACACCATAGCAACAGTATAGCAACATGCTAAAAACCACCAAGATCACCTTAGCAACTGCATAGAAATACAATATAAACCAATCAAAACACTCTAGCAACTGTATAACAACATATTAAAAACCACCAAGAACACCTTAGCAACTGCATAAAAATACAATATAAACCACTCAAAACACTCTAGAAATACAATATAAACCACTTGAAACACTATCAACTGCATAGCAACATGTTTAAAACCAACAAGATCACTTTAGCAACTGCATAGAAATACAATATAAACCAATCAAAACACTCTAGCAACTGCATAGCAACATATTAAAAACCACCAAGAACACCTTAGCAACTGCATAGAAATACAATAAAACACACAGAACACCATAGCAACAGCATAGCAACAAGTTTAAAACCAACAAGATCACTTTAGCAACAGCATAGAAATACAATATAAACCAATCAAAACACTCTAGCAACTGCATAGCAACATATTAAAAACCACCAAGAACACCTTAGCAACTGCATAGAAATACAATAAAGCACACAGAACACCATAGCAACAGCATAGCAACATGTTAAAAACCAACAATTTCACCTTTGCAACTGCATAGAAATGCAATATAAACCACTAAAACACTCTAGCAACAACATAGCAACATATTAAAAACCACCAAGAACACCTTAGCAACTGCATATCAATACAATAAAATAAAAAAAAAACACACAGAACACCATAGCAACAGCATAGAAATACAATATAAACCACTTGAAACACTATCAACAGAATAGCAACATGTTCAAAAGCACCAAGAACACCTTAGCAACTGCATAAAAATACAATGTAAACCACTCAAAACACTCTAGAAATACAATATAAACCACTTGAAACACTATCAACTGCATAGCAACATGTTTAAAACCAACAAGATCACTTTAGCAACTGCATAGAAATACAATAAAACACACAGAACACCTTAGCAACTGCGTAGAAATACAATATAAACCACTCAAAATACTCTAGCAACAGCATAGCAACATATTAAAAACCACCAAGAACACCTTAGCAACTACACAACAAAACAATAAAAGCACACAGAACAACATTGCAACAGCATGGAAATACAATATAAACCACTCAAAGCACTCTAGCAACTGCATAGCAACTTACCACCAAGAACACCTTATCAACTGCATAGAAATACAATGTAAACCACTCAAAACACTCTAACAACAGCATAGCAACATATTAAAAACCACCAAGAACACCTTAGCAACTACACAGCAAAACAATAAAAGCACCAAGAACACCTTAGCAACTACATAGCAATACACTATAAACCAATCAGAACGCCCTAGAGTTAGTCTAACTCTTTATTTTCCCTTCATTATTTGACTTTGAGCACTAAATAGCATCACTTGCTGCGGCTCCCTTAACGCATGTGTTTATTTCCAGCCTCATACCCTGTTATTATGTTCCCAATTTGGCATTCGCTATCGCCAGATCTAAACAGCCTCTTGCGATGGACTTTATTCCCTGAGTCATTAAACAACAGTGTGTCGCTGCAGAATTTGGATTGATTGTAAAATTGATGCAGAAGCCTCCCTCAAGTCGGACGATCTCTATGGGAGATGGTTCCAAAACACAGGGCTTTTTGTGGCTAACATCAGTTGATCTGACAAAATGGATTTTGCATTCTGTTTGGTGACAGATATGGTGTGCAACACAACAACATAGTTGCAGTTCATTTTTTCTTTTCTTTTTAACTTATGTTTGAGGCAAAGAAACAGACTTAAAACATTGCAGTAGCATTTACAAAAAGGTTGTATTTATTCACACTAGTTAAATAGAGATATTTCTGTCATCATTTACTTATTGCAAATCCCTATAGCTTGCTTTCTTACATGAAACATAACGAGATGTAAGGCAGAATTTTATTCTGTCACAATTCACTTTCAGTGCATCTTTTTTCCTAACTATAAAAGTGAAAGGTAGAATGACAGCCTCAGTCACCAATCTCCTTTTGTGTTCAAATTTCAACATTAAAAGTTGTATGCATTGACATACAATCTGATTGTAAAGTGTTACCAACATTCAAGGGTAACTGTGCTGTTCGCATTGCATGTTATCACATTGCATGTTTCCCTGATATTGTTTCATCATCATGATACAACAGGCATCCAAAAAATAAAGACAGATCTCACAGAGAAAAAGAATAATTGAAGATGAGTGCTTGAAGATAAAAAATAATGTGACAAGGCAGGCAAGGAATGAGTATATAAATGCAGCTTTAATGGAACAAAAGACAAACAAAGTACTCAGAATAAAAAGAAACAAAAACATGGTAAACCAGGCACAGAACATGACAACACATGTGAAGACTGACAAAGAAACCAAGGGAAACAAGGTCTTAAATACACAAGGGCAAACAAGGGAATGAGGAACACCTGGGGAAAACAATCAGGGGAAAACCAATCATGAAAGGAAACTACAAAGGACTACAAAACTAACAGGAAACAGGAACGGGGAACTAAACAAGAATTTCAAAATAAAGTTCTAAGCACAAAAACAGGGAATATGTGACAAATACTGCTTTCAAGTTTTTGTAAATGCAGCAAAACTCTGAAATAGATCAAACAGATCAAATAGAAAATAAATTACAACTGTTTTATGTTCATAAACGTTGTCTATATCATACATTCACCTCTTACATCAGGCAAAAGTCTTCAAGATTTGACGTTCCTACAGTGTTTTATGTCTCTATCATACATATTCATGTCCTACGTCAGATAGAAGTCTTAAAGTAGATTAAAACTGACAAGAAATAATGCAGAGGCTGTGTGTTTTATCATGGCTCAAAGATATGTTGTTTTCTAATCATGTCTGTTTCAAGGTTTAGTATGCTAAATGATTTAAAACACATCGTACTCTGTCCGTTCACTGATTCAAATTTATACTGTACATACAAAATATTAAGTTGTCAGAACGTCAAGTAAAACTAGAAAAGGAAAGGTTGTCAAGAATGTTGACTAGAGAAAGCATTGTCTGAAAGTTTAAAAAAGTTTAAAAATGTCTTAAAATGGAAATTTGAAGGTTGTTGGACGGACGGATGGACGGATGATTTTAAAGATGGATTGATAAACTGATAGATAGTTAGATAGATATATATATAGATAGATAGATAGGTAGATAGATAGACATACTGTATAGAAAGATGGATGGATAGATGGATGAACTGATGGATAGATGGATGAATTGATAGATGGTTGGACGAACAAATTTATGGACTGATGGACGGATGGATGGATGAATTGATGGACGGACAAACAGATTGATAGATGGATGGATAACTTAGACAGATGGACGGACAGACGGACAGACAAACTGATGGATGGATGGATGAATTGATGGATGAATTGATAGACAGACAAACAGATGGATAGATAGATAGATATACTAAATGGATGGATGGATGGATGGATGAATTGATAGATGGATGGACAGATTAACAGACAGACAGACGGATGACAAACAGATAGACGGATATATAGATGGATAGATAGATGGATGGATGGATGGATGATAGATGAATTGATAGATGGATGGATAAATTAACAGACAGACAGGTGGATGGACGGACAGACGGATGAATTGATGGATGGATGAATTGACAGACAGATGGATGGACAGATGGATGAATTGATGGATGGATGGATGGATGGATGGATGAATTGATAGATGGATGGACGGACGGCTGGACGGATGGATGAACTGATAGACAGACAGACAGATAGATAAATGATGGATGGATGGACAGAGGGATGAATTGATGGACGGACAGATGAATCGACAGACAGACAGACAGATAGATGATGGATGGATGGACGGATGAATTGATGGATGGATAAATGAATAGACAGATAGACAGACAGTCAGATAGATTTACTGGATGATGGATGGATGGACAGATGAATTGATAGACAGATGGATGAATTTATAGAAGGACGGATGGATGGATGAATTGACAGACAGACGTACGAATGTACGTACATACGTATGTACGGACAGACAGATGGATAGAGGGATGGATAGATGGATGGATGGATGGATGGATGAAATGATGGATGGATGGATAAATTAACAGAAAGACAGATGGACAGATGGACGGATGGATGGATGGATGAATTGATAGACAGACGGATGGATTAATAGACAGACTGACGGAAGGACGGGTGGATGGATGGATGAATTGATGGATGGATGGATGGAAGAATTGATGGATGGATGAATTGATGGATGGATGGATGAATTGATAGGCGGATGGACGGAAGGATGAATGAATTGACAGACAGACAGACGGATGGATGGATGGATGAATTCACGGACGGTTGGATGGATGGATGGATGGATGGATGGATAGATGGATGGACTGATGGATGGACAGACAGATGGATGAATTGATAGACAGACAGAGATAGATAGATGGATGGATGGATGGACGGATGAACTGACAGACAGTCAGACAGGCAGACCGACAGACAGACAGACAGATAGATAGATAGATAGATGATGGATGGATGAATTGATGGATGGACAGATTAATTGATAGATGGATGGATGGACGGATGGATGAATTAATAGACAGACAGACAGATAGATAGATAGATAGATAGATAGATAGATGGATGGACGGATGAATTGATGAATGGACGGATTAATTGATGGATGGATGGATGAATTAATAGATAGATAGATAGATAGATAGATAGTAGGGCTGCAAAGGTACACAACATTTTCGGGCACAGCAGGGAAAACAAAAACTTTGTTTACATTTTTTATTTTGAAAACACGATGGGCAACAATTCTTATTGTGAAGGCTCAGTTACATGACTGCACTGTGCATATTTCTTCAACAAAATTACAGTAAAACCAGGTTGCTTATATGCATATTGTATAAAAACATAATAACAAAAGAAAACAAAGTGCAATTATAATAATTGTAACAAAATTAAGACAGCATTGCAGATTTCTGAGTCTTTTGCCTTTTCAGATCACCACTTGTATTTATCACTAAATTTTCAAGTTTTTTTTCAGGAAAATCAGAACATCCACTTCATCAGAGGAGAGGACAATTTGAGGATAATTACAGTGCGTGCTTGTTTAGAGCGGACAATACAGAAATGCGTTCTTGTAGGATCTTTATAACAAACAGAGCTTAAGCACGTTAAGCAGAGGCTTAACCTTTAACCCTGTCTGAGCTTGCAGCGAAAGGCTGCTTGAACACCGTGGTGAGACTAAAACTTGCACAGGCTGTTTATGCTTTGCTCACATAAGCTCAAGAGACACATGTGAATGATGTCGATGCAAAATGAGTCATTATGTTAGATGTGCTTCTTGAGACATACCTGTCTTCGGTGAAACAGCAATGACACACAGCCTTCGTCCTGTTCACTACGCGTTGCCCAGGATTACTGTAGTTTACTGCGAAACCATAATGCTCCCAAACAACAGATTTTAGATATGGCAGTGTGTCTTCAATCTCTGGCTTATCCGACATATTTATATTTTGTTTAGTTCCATCACAGTTGGGAAAAATAGCGAGCTTGATAGTATAAACTTCTCATGGATTTATCTGATCAGCAGTTTCTAGTGTACCGTTTGGCACTCTGTTCTGTTAAATTTTAGTTCCACGTGGTTTGTGTTGTTCGTTATATGTTGTTTTAATATTGGTTTCTCGCATGCTAAGATACTGTATGTAATCATTCGTGTTACTGCGTGTACCGTATCGAAGGCTCTGTATCTATTCGGTTTGGTGCGGATACATGTACCGTTGCAGCCCTAATAGATGGACGGACGGAAATACAGAGATCCTTTCACATGCCTCATGTAGACAGTATAAAAGGACTCAATGTGTGTAAATCCATCCCACACCATCTTAGACTGAAACAAGAAGCAGCTTTTAGACCTGATGAGTGAGCCAGATGCTCATTTCCTGCTTGGAACGAATTCGGTTTGATTGGATATCATTAAATAATCCTCTGTGGGTTTTACCACACCAGTCGATGCCCACACTTGGACAGGAGTTTGGCCATCCCACAAGACTCTTTGTGCCTTTGAATTTGCAAGATATTGGATTCCTTATGCAAACAGCAATTCTCTGCAGTGTACAAATCACCGGAGTACAAACACTCCCTTTACTCTGATAGTATTAATTATCGCATTGTGATGAACTACCTGGTTGAGACAGAGTGTTACATTAGTATCTATAGCTGCAGTGGCTCTCAGTTTTAGCTGCTCATCTTGTTATTATTTAAATCACCCACCGAAGAAAGTACCAGTGTACTAAACAGTCATTTGCTATGTTCGTAATTCACTATTTACTATGTACTGCTTACTGTGCATTACTTGCCTACTGTTTTTTAGTATGTGAAAAAGTATGCAACAATAAATGTTTCAAACAGTAGTGTGCTACATTGTTGTCACTTGGACAATTAAATTGCATGTTTAATTCAGCAAGTGCACTGCAGTCTAGTTGGGTCATTCCTTGTCATCTCAGTCAGAGGTCCCTAGATCAAAATATAATTTTTATGTTTTGAGTGATGAAAGACATGCATAAATGATGAGAAATCAAAAACATTAAATGGCATGAATCAGTATCCATAATTATAAGAGGGGGTTAAAATGATTTTTTTTTTTTTGGCTATGATTTTGGAGCTAAACAACCTTAGAAAGATGGCAGCATTATTATTCTATTTTTACACAGACATAGGTAGATATAGTACTAAAATCAGTTGACTTTAGCACTCCTTGTTTCATTATATACCAATGGTGTGTCTAAAAATTGCAAAAAGAAAAAACAATGTTTGCAGTATTAAATTAATCTCAATGTCCTTTTAGATTCTGCAGGGGACAACTTGCAGAAGACCCAGCCAGTGTACTCAAACTGGGCTCACTTTAAGAAAATCCATCCCTCCAGTGGTTTAACCTCCATTGGCCCATCTCTCCCGAATCATAATGTATATAGTTTCATCTTTTTCTGCATTCCGCTCTCTCCTCCCGAGCCAGTGAGGGTTTGAGGTATTCATTAGTCTTCATTAGGCAAATACACAAAGAGCACAAAGAATTAACAAATGCTCCCAATGCACAGAGGCGGCTCTCGCCATCGCAACAACCTACTCTTTACTCTCCTGTGGCTTTTTTGAAGAAAAGTGAGAGAAAGATACAGACAGTAGCAGGCCCAGCATTTAGGGAGTGAATACTGGGGAATGGATGTGGTTCTCATGTTCGCAGACAGCAGACGTGAGTGGACTTCATCATTTGTCAAGGAGAGAGACATGATGGGTCAGGAAGAGACAGATGTGACACTTGCATTTCACTAAACCTTGTTGAGATATCAACAAGGGATTGGTGACTCACTACTCTAAAAGTGCAAAAGTTAAACATGAACATCTAGAAGAATATGAGGGCATCTCAGAAATGCTTACGGCATACTGTGCAGCATATAGCGTACGAATTGTGCACATAAAATATTTCAATCTATATTTAAGATTGACACTTCAGTTTTATGACAGACTGAATTGAGAAATCTTTAAATAATGTACATTATTATAAAGCATACATTTTAGTTTAATTAAATATTCATAGTATGTGCATTTGTTTTACTCAATTCAGATTGATAGAAATTCAATATAAAATGTGAAGATACTGTCATAAAACTGAAATGTGTGAATATTAAAAATAGACTGAAACATTGTTTTGGGTGTTGATGAATTGATATTAAATTATAAAATTAAGTTATAATATTTAGGATATAGACCCATAGACCGTTGGGTGCTAGAGCTTCTTGGTTAAGCGTTCCAATTTCTCCCATTCATATAAATAGAACTGGCCCGTCTCTGCTAAATGATCGCTGATTTACATTTATATGTATCCATTTAGCAGATGCTTTTTTTCCCAAAACGACTTACTTTTTTATGTGATAATTACTTAGTTAATTTTAATTACAACATAGACCCAAAGTAAAGGTACATTTTGTAGTTTTTAATAATTTACAGGGAATACCAAACCTAAAATAATCAAGCCTTTAAATTACTCAGATTAACAAATTTTAGGTTAATTTATCACTAATTACAAAAATACATGTTCAATTAAAAATCCCACATTATTCTTCAGTGGTCCTAAAGATTCCAGAGTAGCTTTATGGGACAATCACTACAAAAAATATAAACAAACTCCATATAAACAAATGTAACAGCAGTTTCCGTCATGCATGCATCCCTGTCTCAGTCTTAATTAGGAGAAGCATAAGGTGTGGAATATTGACGTTGAGATGAGACATCTGTATAAATTCATATGCAACTAAGACAACTGTCAACATGGTGACGTACAGAACATTTAAAAGTGTCACTTTGGGTATTTGATTTGGGTAGCTGACATGAAAATAGTCTGCTGCAGGTTAATGAGTGCATGAGAGAAGGTTGTTCACAGTGGCTCGCCTATTCACGTGAGAACTTGCGTTGTTTAGCACTTAAACGGAACGGGATATATTTATTAAAGCATTGCCTTTTGTGTTCCGCATTAGAAAGAAAGTCATATGGAACTATTCCTGGTTGAACTGTTCCTTTAAGCCTGTTTTCCACAGTTCAGAGAAGAAATCTGAATAAAAGCTTTTTATAATTCTGTTCAGTGACGGATACCCATTACATAAACATGATTGGACCTGACTGAAGATTTCCTACTACTAAGTGCTCTGCATGCTCAATGGCGAGTCTAGAAACTTGCCCAGCTCTCATTGTCTGCAAGAGGAGCTTAACACTGTTGCTTCATCTACAGCACATGAATGCAAGTGATTTTATGGAGCCTTTTGTAAACAGCTGCCTGTTAGCACAGGTACATTGTGGCGCTGGTACATATTAATCTGCACTTTCAGTAGGTTATGGGAACTGTACCAAATGGTGCGCTTAATGTACTCTTGCGGTCTTAGGGACCGGGCCGTACACACCAAACACATTTTTGTGTCAGTCTGCTCTGTTTTTCAGTAGTCTTTCTGTGTAAACATATGTTAAACTGACATCTTTGACCATTGTGCTGCCTCTCTGTTTTTTTCTGTGTCTTGCACAGGAGCTGTGACAGGTTAAAAAGAATGTCAACTTGTAAAAGCGCATCTCAAGACATCTGTGTTCTCTAATTTTTCTAGCTTTTTAATGCAAGAATGTGTTCAGTCTGAACATATAACTGTATATATATATATATATATATATATATATATATATATATATATATATATATATATAGTTGAAGTCAGAAGTTTACATACACTTAGGTTGAAGCCATTAAAATTATTTTTTTAACCACTCCACAGATTTCATATTAGCAAACTATAGTTTTGGCAAGTCGTTTAGGACATCTACTTTGTGCATGATACGAGTAATTTTTCCAACAATTGTTTACAGACAGATTGTTTCACTTTAAATTGACTATATCACAATTCCAGTGGGTCAGAAGTTTACATACACTAAGTTAACTGTGCCTTTAAGCAGCTTGGAAAAATTCAGAAAATTATGTCAAGCCTTTAGACCATTAGCCAATTAGCTTCTGATAGGAGGTGTACTAAATTGGAGGTGTACCTGTGGATGTATTTTAAGGCCTACCTTCAAACTCGGTGCCTCTTTGCTTGACATAATGGGGAAAATCAAAAGAAATCAGCCAAGACCTTAGAAAAAAATTTGGACATCCACAAGTCTGGTTCATACTTGGGAGCAATTTCCAAACACCTAAAATTAGCACGTTCAAACTGTAAAAACAATAGTATGCAAGAATAAACACCATGGGACCATGCAGCCATCACATGAATGTAGTTTGGTGCGAAAAGTGCAAATCAATCCCAGAACAACAGCAAAGGACCTTGTAAAGATGCTGGAGGAAACAGAAGGACAAGTATCTATATCCACAGTAAAACGAGTCCTATATCAACATAACCTGAAAGGCTGCTCAGCAAGGAAGAAGCCACTGCTCCAAAACTGCCATAGAAAGGCCAGACTACAGTTTGCAAGTGTTCATGGGGAAAAAGATCTTACTTTTTGGAGAAATGCCCTCTGGCCTGATGAAACAAAATGGCCATAATGACCATCATTATGTTTGGAGGAAAAAGGGTGAGGCTTGCAAGCCGAATAACACCATCCCAACCGTGAAGCATGGGGGTGGCAGCATCATGTTGTGGGGGTGCTTTGCTGCAGGAGGGACTGGTGCATTTCACAAAATAGATGGCATCATGAGGAAGGAAAATGATGTGGATATATTGAAGCAACATCTCAAGACATGAAGTTAAAGCTCGGTCGCAAATGGGTCTTCCAAATGGACAATGACCCCAAGCATACCTCCAAAGTTGTGGAAAAATGGCTTAAGGACAACAAAGTCAAGGTATTGGGAGTGGCCATCATGAAGCCCTGACCTCAATCCGATAGAAAAATTGTGGGCAGAACTGAAAAAGCATGTGCGAGCAAGGAGGCCTACAAACCTGACTCGGTTACACCAGTTCTGTCTGGAGGAATGGGCCAAAATTCCAGCAACTTATTGTGAGAAGCTTGTGGAAGGCTACCCAAAATGTTTGACCCAAATTAAACAATTTAAAGGCAATGCTACCAAATACTAACAAAGTGTATGTAAATCTCTGACCTTCTGGGAATGTGATGAAAGAAATAAAAGCTGAAATAAATTATTCTCTCCATACTGAAATATTTTTAACATAGAAATAATTCAACCTGGTCTTGTAGAAAAAACGTGACTATAAATAGATTTTTTGGTTTGGTCACAGTTTTCTGGTGAACTAGAGGCGCTACAACAATGCTACAAGTGTGTTTTACTCACTTTCTCACAAATCATGACTACAATGGCTGATTCTGACTTTATAAATACTTATTTTTCACATTATTACTCACACACTACTAAATAAACATAACCTTTATTATATTTAATCTACTATTACTATCATGCATCATTTGAAAAATTATACATTTTAATGCTTAAATTACAGACTCCCCTACATTTACTCACTTATTCCAATGTGAATAGCTTCTCACGCGGACGTCTGCGGTTTGAGACTAGTTTGAGACTTTGAGAAAATTAGTGAACTTACTCATGAAGTAAAATGCTCTATCTACGGTCACATTAAATTTGGACATACTGGCAGTAAATAATAAAAGTAAATCAGTTTCTAATTTATTTGTCAATTTGGCATGCCTCCAGTCCCAGCAGATGAATCCATTTGTATGGGCCAACTTCCCATTTATTACAATTACAAGCAGCCTGTTTGGGGAATTGTAAATGAGTGTATGCTCTCTTAAAGGTTTGAACTGGCTAAAGTGTGCATGCACCACCTCATTCAGACTCTTAGCTCATGTCATAAGGTTAGATGAAATGCATCAACATCACACTGAGATCTCTAGACGGTCTTTACGCTTAAAGTAGGATGTCACAGTAATTACCCTGGTGATAGTTCTGTAACATCGAGGCTTTAAGCTGATATCTGAAAGGTGAAAAGATGTTTTTTCTTATTTTCCCTTCTCTCAAGGGTCTTTTGCTAAAAAAAAAGGAAAGTTCTGTCATCATTTACTCACCCTCATGTTGTTCCAAACCGGCATGACTTTTTTGCAGAATGATCATTGATGATCATTTTCAAGAACTAATTTCAATAACACATCTTGGCCACCATATTTCATTGGACACAAGTGTAAATGACAGTTCAGAGTTTCTGAATAGAAAAGCTTATGAGTGAACAATGACTTAAATTTTGGACTGTTCCTCACACAAAACTATTCAACGACTTCCAAAGACGGAATGAGTTAAATGGACTACTATGGACTACTTTCTCAGAATGTATGCTCAATGCTCAGTGAAAATATTGGGCTTTTTTGGAAAAAAAAAAACAAAAAAAAAACTAACTACTTTAAATAAATCATAGAAAAGTATGTTAACTTTGTCATGTTGGCAGTAGTTCTGCATTCTCACAAAATGTTGTGTGCGTTCTCTAACAGGAAGTTTTGCATTCCCACGCAATCATTTTGTGTCCTCACAAGAGGTCTTTATTTATGTCTATTTTAGCGACACATTACTACATCATGTTGCTTTATATTGCAAGCTGGCAATATATGTCATTATATTATTACCATTAATCATTATTTTCATAAACACATCGGTTTGTAGCACAAATAGTTTTACCGTTTATCACATTTTGTCATCCTTTCATCACTGTTGCACAGGCAGAATCAGGTGATGATCGCCTTTTGAAATAAATAAATAAAGGCAATATCGGAGGTTTTACAGATAAATATGAATGGAGGTTCATATGGAGACATTAAAAAACTGCATCGCTACACTCTCGGTAAAGTAAGAATCAGATTTTATTATCGTCTCTTCAATAACAACACACAGCAACAAGTGAATACTTACAGGTACTCTTACTAATACTGACGTTAGAAGAGAATCTGACATTAGGATGCTATTCTGCTGTACATCATGTGGTTTTGTAATAGTTCATTAGCCCATATCACTAAATTCTGGTCTTATTATCCTTCTAGTTATTTACATTGCAGAAACGCAGCCGCTTGCTTACCTCAGGTTGCAAAATAAGGTGGATAAAATAGGCTGTCAAAACCCAGCTGTCTTTGCAGTCGTTGAAATGCATTCCTTAACAATAAGTACTGCTTTCCCACGTAATTGTTTTGCATTCTCTGGCAATACATTTAGCTTTCAATCACAATAGTTTTGTGTTCTGACAATAAGTTTTTCATCCCCTTGCAATAGTTTGCATTACCTCACAATTCGTTTTGGGTTCCCTCACAATATTTTGCGCTCCCTCGCAATAGTTTGTTACCTCACAATAGTTTGCATTCCATCAAAATAAGTATTGCTTTACCCCTCACAATATGTTTTGTGTTCCCTCACAATTGTTGTGCATTCTTGAAATTAGTTTTGCTGTCCCTCACAATATTTTGCACTCCTTCTCAATAAGTTTTGCATTTCCTCGCAATAGTTTTGTATTCTCACAATAAGTTGTGCACTACCTTGCAATAATTTCCATTGCCTCACAATAACTTTTGCATTCTCTAGCAATAGTTTCCATTCCCTCACAATAGGTGTTGCGTTCTCTCACAATAGTTGGGAAACAATGTTGTGTTCTCACAATAAGTATTGCGTTCCCTAGCAGTAGACTGCATTCCCTCACACTATTTTTTTAGGTTCCCTCACAATAGGTTTTGTGCTCCATTGCAATAGGTTGTGTTAACTCGCAATAAGTTTTGCATTTCCTAATAATAGTTTAATTGTAATCGCATACATTTTTCGTTCCATTGGAATAGTTTGCGCTTCCTTGAAAATAAGTTATGCGTTTCCTCACAATAATTTTGCCTTCTCTCACAATAAGTTTTGCGTTCCTTCACCATAGTTTGCATTCCTTCGCAATAAGTATTCATACCCTAGCAATAGTTTGTGTTCCATAACAATAGTTTTGCATTGTTTTGCAATTCGTTTTGTTCCCTAACAATATTTTGCGCTTCCCCACAATAAGTTTTGCATTACCTCGCAATAGTTTGTGGTCTCTCGCAAAAACTTTTGCATTCCCATGCAATATTTTTGCATTCTCTTGCAATAAGTTATAAAATACATATAACAACATGAAAAACATAAATAATGCTATCAAAACCCCACTGTCCTCCTATTTGTGTGTATTGTATTGAGTGACTGCTCATTAATCTCTGTTACTCTAAGTGAATCTGCAGCTAAATCTGTTGAGAACAAACCCTACATTTGTGTGTGTACTGTGTGTAATTTTGACTTCAGTTCTCATAAAACCGATGAGGACAACTTGGGAAGCAAAGCGCACAGCTGCGGGGTACAGCGCAGGGCCCTGTGGGGGACAGCTATGTCCCAGAAATCTTTTTTTCCTCTGAAACTCCTGCTGAGCACCATGCAGTGTGCACATATCTCCAGGGGCTGCAGCAATCACTCTCAACCCGGCCGAATTTGACTGAGGTGGGGAGGTCTTCAGTAACACTTTCCCTTGGTGGAGACAAACTTCATAAGCACTGATGTGGTAAAGAAAGATATCTGCCAAGACATGCAAGGGGCATCACCTGATAGAGACCTAAATACTCTTAAAATTTAAGGTTCTTTCATAGTCCTTAACAGCACTTAAAGGATAGTTCACCCAAAAATGAAAATTCTCTCATCATTTACTCACCCTCATGCCATCCCAGATGAGTAATTTCTCTGCTCTGTAGGTTCCTACAATGTTAGTGAATGGGTGCCAACATTTTGAAGCTCCAAAATCCACATTAAATATTAAATATTGATCTATTTCTCACCCACACCTATCATATCATATCTGAACACATAGATGTTACCACTGTAGTTGTATGGATTACTTTTATGCTCCCTTTATGTGGAATTTGGAGCCTCAAAATGTTGGCACCCATTCACTTCCATTGTGAGGACCCACAGAGCTGAAATATTCCTTTAAAAAATCTTAACTTGTGTTCTGCAGAATAAAGAAAATCATACACATCTGGGATTGAGTAAATCATGAGAGAATTTACATTTTTGGGTGAACTATCCCTTTAAGGTTCAACAAAGAACCCACCTCATGCCAAGAATCTTTTTTTGTAATTATTATTATTTTTAGTTTACATGTTATAATATTACTTAAATGGGATGTAGGTACACTTATTTGATTTGTGACTGAGTTTGTAAGAATATACTGGGCTCCAATGGGACAGTAAGGTAATTTAATTTCTGAAATAGTTTTGTGTTCCCTTGCAATATTTTTGAGTTTTCTTGCAATAAGTTTTGCATTTTCTCACAATAGTTTGCGTTCTCTCACAATAAGTTCTCTCGCATTCCTACACAATAATCTTGAATTCTCACGATAAGCTTTGCACGTTCTCGCTATAGTTTGCATTCTCATAAAAAGTTTAGTGAAACAGTTTTGGGTTCTTTCACAATATTTGCATTTTCTATTTTCCTCAGAATACATTTTGCATTCCAAAACCAACATTTTGCGTGCTCTCGTAATAGCTTGTGTTCTGTCGCAATATGTTTTGTTCCCCTGCAATAGTTTGCATTCCCTCCTAAAAAGTTTTTGTATTCCCATGAAATAGTTTAGACTTCTCCTGCAATACGTTTTGTGTTCCCTCGCAGTAGTTTTGCATTCCCTCGCAATAGTTTTGGTTCTCTTGCAGTAAGTGTTGTTAGTGTAACGGGAGCCAGCTGGTACATGTTAGCTGTGCGGATTGTGTAAACCTCAATCCATGGCCTCAAGAGGCACACTAGTGACTGATGTTAGAGGCTGTAGCCTTTAGCCTCCTCGTTAGCATGCCTGCCTCCTATACTGGCTGACCCCGTTTTGAATCCCGCTCTTTGCAATATAGCCACTTTACATGCATCACAAATAACATGCTATTAAACTAGAGAGCATTTGATTGGACAATGCAAGATGAGTCATTAATTTTTTTGGTCCCTTTTCCCCTGTTGAAAAGAGCAGCTTGAACATCCTGCAAAACATCTAATTTTGTGTTATATGGAAGTAACAAAGTCATACAGTTTTGGAACTAAATGAGGGCAAGTAAATGATTACAGAATTTACATTTTCAATTGAACTATCCCTTTAAGGTTTAAAGTTAGATGCCTGGTTCTATTCCCCTTCTAAACAGTAAAATGTTTGATGTTCTAAACTCATATACAGGAGCTGGTAAAAACAGTAATATAAACTCAAGTAAATCACTTAGAGTTTATTGATTTCTGAGAGAAACCCCCCACAGAGATGAACATTTCACGCTGCCATTGCTAGATGGGATCTTGTTACATGGCAACAGTACACTGACAAGTAAATGTTTATAAATATACATTTTTTCCATGATAGACTGTCACTTGTGCTTTTTTCACCACTGTAACGTGTCACCTGCATGCGTGTGACTAAAAGGTTCATCAATGTTATGTAAACTGACAGAGATAGATGTTACTCCTCAGAAAGCTAACAGAGGTTCTTTGGCATAATCCATCAAAATTAAGTTCGTACTTCCATTTTTAAATGGACCAAAGGGCTCACTTGCATTCTGCCTTCTTGCCACCTCATTTTAATAACGCAGTAGATACCTCATGTTTTAGATCATGCATTTATTAATCTACCTTAATAAACTTGTAGACCAGTTATTTGATTAGTACTTTGCAGCTGCATGCTCGAGTAAATCCATATCTTATTTCTTAAACGCTCTTACAAATACATTTTGAAATGAAGTGCCGCTGTCAGGCTTCAGGCTGCAGGGAACGTACAAGTGTGCTTGAGCGACTGCAGAAAAGAGGGGACGAGACACAAATCTGCATTTTATTTTCTCAGAAGAGTGCAAGCTGCCTCTGAGAGAGAGAGAGAGAGCAAGCACAGGAGTATGGGACTGCGACTGTTACAACCCCAAGATATTCTAGGGGTGTTGGGGAGTAACATTAAATTACATTAAGGAGGCACTCACTCCTAAACTAATGTGTCTAAAGAGTTACGAAAACCTGCATATGTCATATATAATGACTTAAAAAATGTCATGTGGTGTAAACATCAAATAAAAAGTATTAAAATACTAGTTTTATTGCATTGCAACAGTGTTCCTATAAATGGATTATATTTTTGGATTGGGGAGAAAGTTTTTAGCTTTGAAACATTAACATTATACATCAAACTCTTTTATTTCAATAGATCAAGGACATTTTTGAAATGATAGATTTCTTCAGGAAGATAAAACCGCCGCTGACAGAATCCGGCGTGTGTGTTCTCATGCCTGCATGTGGCCCTAGTTGTGTTGGCTGGCTTCTCAACACCTCTGTGGACTCTTTTGGATAAATCTTTGCCACCTGCCGGTTCATTCCCAGTAATGGGTGGATATTCCCAGCTCTGCTCTCTCTTGTAATCCCCCGCCCTGCCTCTGGGACAGATCTAGCAGTTGGATCACCCCTGGGAGCTGGATTACACTGTCAGGCCTGCTGGGGAAACATTAGATTAATTGTGAAGCTCCAAAAAGTGGGACAGCTGCATATTTCATGTGACGTTATAACTCCGTGAAGAACATCTCACTTTTCTCTACTTCTGTCTGATTTCCTTTTTTACGCTCCCTGAAGCTGCAGACGTTTGAAGAGAGGGGGGAGCAGAATGAAGCGTTAGCGTGAAAGAGAGGAAGATGGTGAGATAGTCTGATAAAATGATAGCGCTCCCCTTGCAGCAGTTATCTTAGGTGAATGGGTACTGATCAAGTGTGGCACACAGCTGTGGACGCTTACTATTTCCTACCCTACCTCTTTATATTTAATCATCTCTGACGTTTGTGATCTGTATGTCTGTGTCAGACTGAGAAACTGTGTGTTTGAATGTGCTTACAAGAAAATATGTTTCATTAGGCTGAATTTTATTTAAACATTGTAGGAAACATTCGTAAAAGTATAGTTACAGTAAACATAAACATAGTTTTAACAAGGCACGGCGGCCCTCCAGCAAACTAGAGCAAATGGGGAAGAAACATCAACTCCTTTTTTGCAATCTGAAATTCTTCAAAAGTTCAAATCTTTGACACATGCACTAAAAAAAAGCGAGACTCAGTACAACTAATGAAACAGAACACCGGTGTCTCAAGGTGTGTTTATAATTATTATTATTTTTTTTTTTAACTTGACCCAGTGTCTAAAACTTTGCCGGTCCTGAGTGAGACACTGATAAAATGAGATGCAGCACAATGCTCAAAGACGTCCATCCAGCGCATGTTTATATAGAAAACCATTTAAAACAGTGGATACACACACAATAACATGTTTTGTGTCAAACACCCCAAACTCCTCTGTTTGCGTGCATCGTTTATCATTAATTAAAAACCCAACCCGTAGTTATACTTAGAACTGACCCGAACCTGGCCTGAAACGGGCTCGTTCAGGTAGTAGACCGCTACACTTTGGAGACAACACAAACATGACACCTTGAAATGTTGACTCTTCTATTAGCCCAAGATGCAGGCAGGAGAAGTGCAGGAGGCAGGAGATGAAGTGCTAACCAGGAGGCTAAGAATTGTGCATATTTAGGTATAGTTTGAGGACAATATTGTCCCCTAAAAGTGAGATAAGATGAGTTCATGTCTGACTTCTATCTATACTGTATATTTACAGGCTATAGTTATTGATGTCATTGTAAAAATGTGTTATTCGTAGTTAGCCATGATTAATTTTGAAAACGTCCAATTACAGGAGATTATGGAAAAAAAGCGAGTAATATGTGGCCGGTCATGTTATCTCAGTGGTGATAGAATAAAGTAGCTTTTTCTGTAAGACTGAAATAACTAAGTCTTCATCTTATGTCAGTGTAAATAGTATTAATCATGTATTTGAAAAATAACACTGATTTTTTTTTAGCAATTAGCAAAGAAATTACTAAGTGCACCATTAAAGGTTTGTGTGAGGGTTAGATTTAGGGTTAGGGTATAGGAAATATCATTACTTTGTATAAAAACCATAGCGATTATGAGATGTACTCACTAATATTGTGAAATGTGTGTGTGTGTGTGACATTTTTGACCCGTGTGTTTGTGTGAGTGCTGATATGTCAGTAGAGTTATGCCGAATTGAGTGTGTGTGTGCGTCAGTAAACGTGTAAATGTGCGTGTGTGTGTGTGCCATCACTGATCCTCACTAGCTGTGTTTGTCTGCGTGTTCTCCCACAGCAGGTGTGAGATTATGGCATGCTCTTCCTCTGTTGCTGAACAGATGTGTGGGGTATTAGACACACACACACACACACACACACACACACACACACACACACACACACTCTCACACTTTCTCTTTTCTTTTCCTCATGAAGATCTTGCACTGACTGTGAATCAGAGTCCCTGAGGTCTTGCCAACATCTGCTCCCTGCACAGAACATACATCACGTCACCTTTGACCTCTGCCGTTGCCGGGTGATATTATCCTCTCGTTCTCGCTATGCTCTTGAAAGGATCACACAGTTGGACTTAAAACTCACTTGATAGGGAACTTCACAGGTGGCCCTTACTAATGCTGCTTTCATGTGCTATCAGAATTATTCTACTTCCCATTTTTGAAGTGGTAATTACGAGTATGTCATGTTCAAGTGCTTTGTTGTCGGAAAGAATAGGAAACATGGACGACGGCGAAAATGGAATTTTAATAAAATACAAGCTGTTTTCACGGTGTAAATATGTACAACATGCATAGAATGGTTGCTGATATCCATAAATGCCTATGAGCAAAACGCCCTAACAATTAGATGTATTTAGAAAAATGAACAAAACCTGTCATTCACTACAGAAACTGTACTCTCCTCCGCCATGTTGAAAGTTTAAGACTCCTCCCGTCTCGGAAACTCGGGTATCAAAATGATCTCAGAGTTTCCCAGTTGTAATTAACACTTGAGGGGTTGTTCATATGCAACTGCTGTGTGGGAAACTCAGATTTACGATAATTCCGATAGCACGTGAAGGCAGCATAAGAGAACACTGAAACACTGGGCCTATTTTACACATTTTATTTTACATTCCAGAACTTTAAAAAAACTAAACAAAACAAACATCAAAGGATACAATTAAAGTGATTTTTCTAAGTAAACTTTACAATTAAGGTAAACAGAAATCATTGTCTCGCAGTAAGTTTTGTTAGTGTAATGGGAGCCAGCTGTTTACGTGTTAGCTGTGCGGATTGTGTAAACCTCAATCTCTGGCCTCAAGAGGCACAATAGTGACTGATGCTAGAGGCTGTAGCCTTTAGCCTCCTCGTTAGCGTGCCCGCCTCCTATGCCGGCTGACCCCGGTTTGAATCTCGCTCTTCGCAAAATAGCCATGGTACATGTACCACAAATAACATGCTGTTAAACTAGAGAGCATTTGATTGGACAAACATCTGTGCAATGCAAGATGAGTCATTAATTTTTTTGGTCCCTTTTCCCCGGTACTTTATGAAAAGAGCAGCTTGAACATCCTGCAGAACATCTAATTTTGTGTTATACGGAAGTAACAAAGTCATACAGATTTGGAACGAAATGAGGGCGAGTAAATGATTACAGAAATTTAAAACAATACAGTTTTCCATGCTATAGTAAGATGACAAATCAAATTTGATTTAAACTTGCATACTGACTGTGATATAGGTATATGTTTGTATTAATGCAAAAGATTATGGTTTGCTACTGTATCTCAGAACAATGATATATGTGGGGCATGTGAAACTTTCACTTACCAGTGGAAACTGAGATCTATTTTTCTGCTTCTGTCAAAAAAGTAAGAGTGAGAATAAAGAGCTGATGTTATACTGCATTTCTCAACAGTGAGAAATGAAAGTGTGAGAGCTATCAGAACAGAATGGAGAAAATAGTTCTCCTAAACAAACTTTGATGTGTTGTTTCTTTGTCTCGGTTTATTTACAATAGGAGAGACTGCAAAGACACTAGACTATTAAAGATCAGAGACCATGTGTCTCAGTTTCAGATGGACGCTATCTTTGATTCTGTAACATCTATTTCTTTGTCAGGCAGTATGTGTCCTTGATAACATTGAGACGCTGCAAGTAGCACAATTATGGCGGTTTATACTTCTGTGTTGAATCTACATCGTCGCCTGACATGCACCTCTCCAAAAATGTAACTATGCGTTGTGTCGATGAGCTGTGATTGGTCTGCTTTGCAACCAGAGATGCTCCCCCAGGATGATTAAAAAGATATCTGAAGTAGCGTCACATTTCCTCCAAGAAAATGTCTCCAAGGTCTATGTGTTATATCACATGGTATTTGGGCACGTTTTAATCTGGAGCATTTTTTATAAAAAGGTTTAATGAAGTTTCAAGCTAAAATGTGACAAAAAGCCTTTTTAAACAATATGCTTGTTATATGTATCTGTATGATGTTTAACTGTATGTTTGACAGTATGGTGTACAATAAATCATATTTCTTAAGTTATGGAAACGGAACAGTTAAGAGTCGGTGATACTGGCTGTATGCATTGCAGAGTCCGGCTTCTAAACTTTAAAATGACTCCCAACATTTTGTGTTGATCAGTCGAGTAGTTATTATACAGTATATGCCGGTTTATTTGCTCTCTGCATAGAAGACAACTTGTGTAATAAATAATATGTCCTAAATCTTTGAATCCACAAATTACATTGCTTTTGTTTATTTATGAAATGTATAATTGTTTTTTTTTTTTTTTTCAGAAATGAAGGTATTTTCTCTCAATACACTAGCATTTTGGCTCTGTCCTTACAGAAAGACACAGACACACCAATGCAGAACTACGTATAAATGCAAACTACTGCATAGAAGCTACGGCGTAGGTTTGACACGTATAAATCGGCATTTAGACAACTAATTATAGCCCTGTATAATTACGCTGGTTTTGCACACTGATAGCATGCTAAAACTGTCTCAGATAAGTTGCACTTTGAATTTCACTTTAAAGCAATGCGACAAAATAGAAGTATTGCTAAAAGATGAAGAAGAAATTCTGGATAAACTCACGACTAGCGTCTACCTCTCTTACCAGCTAGGCTGTCAGACAACTTGTTGACCATCCTGACTCATTGCTACTGTAGTACATTTTAATGCATGCGTATATTGCGTGAAAACCATGTCAGAGGGATACACAACATAAAATAATATAACATTTAATAAACAACTGCAAGCCAAGCAAAGGACTCCTGTTCTGAAAGAATACTGTAAAAATAGAACGTAATTAGTCTCTTTTATAGTCACCAACACTGAAGTTTAGGGCTAATTGTAAATTGCTATATGGTGCAGCCTGTCACATGCTATTTGCATTTATATTCTCCAGGGGGCGGTAGTGAGTGTTCTAAAGGTTCCAGATGTGCCTCTGGTTCTGGCCCTGTACAGCAAGAAAGCAACTGTTGCCATATATCTTCTGCAGGCAGCCTGCTGTAATTGATAGCATCACCTTAAGTTACACTCGTCATTCGCCTCCAATAGATGTCCCTGTCTCCCTGCAGCCAGCCTCGTAAAATGATTAAAGAGACTTAAAAAACATTTCCACGCCATACAGGCCAAACATATCAGGGCGAGAAATTGCATTGAATAATACAAATAAAATGCATCGCTCTCTGTCCAGCAGAATAATGCATACTATAATGCCTTTTTGTATTCTGGGATGGGCCCAAATCCGACTACAGCAGCAGGTAAAATGAAATTGGACACCTTTTACAGATGGCGAGCGGATGCAAACAGCAGTTTTCTGTGCTCACAGATACATTACGAGGCGGCAGCACACCGGTTTACTCTGCAGGATTCAGAGTCACAGCCGAGTCGAGACAGATGTGGCATTCTGTGACGGCAGTAGCATGCGGTCGCAATTTCCAAAGTCAGTGAAGAACATAAGCATGCCAAAAACGGCAACTTTTGGAAGAAGACATGCTGAACATTGTTCTTTTCACGGTGGATTGAGAATATGGATATTTCAATATGTTTGAAAAAGACTGAACATGAATAACAACTTGTAAATTATAGTATTTGCAGCTGTTTGTAACAAAAGATGCTGCAGTACTCTTGCACTGAGCACATTTACATGTTCTTACACCGATTATGCTTTATAAGCCGACAACGTGTGTGGTCATAAAAACACATTAAATGGCGTAAGGTCATAAACGGCGTAAGAATAAACTGATCGACACAAGAAAATGTTTGCCCATTACCTTGATTTCGCGTAGCATGTAAACATCTTAACCGGCATTCTTACCAGCTTATCTAATGTGCACAAGTGTTGTGAGCATGCCTCTTCACATTTTGATGTCAAAAGCAGAGGACCCTTCTTTCTACCCTAAACTTTAAAGATTAAAGAACTTGTTTACGTTTGAATTTTTTGACAGCTGGAGTTTGCATAATCTTGGCCCGTTTGAACATTTTGTTAATGTAAATCTATGGGATTTTGGTGATTTCTGATCACCCGCTGTGCGAAAAACGTAATTCATATCAGTTAGGAAAGTCATAGTAGCCTGAATCAGAAAAGCCTGAAGGTCTGTGCCAAGTTTGGTGGATGTAGCTTGAAAGGAGGATGAGGAGTTACAGTCAGAAATATTGGTCTTGGCAAACATTGACAAACATTTTGGTCTATTCCTTTCATAAAGCTATGAAAGACAGAATACACCACACAAATAGTATGTATGACATTTGTGGTGCTCTTTTGTCCGTATTGGAGCTTGACAGCACAAATCACCATCTACTTTTGTTGGACAACAGAAGGCCTGTCATTCATCTCATTTTCCTATTCACAGAAGAAAATAGCATACAACATGATGGTAAGAAAAAAATATAGAATTTTTATTTTTAAGTGCCCTGTGAGGTAACTTTGTAACCAGCTTCAGTGAAACAAGTTCAGTTTAACCTACATTCCACCACTGAATATGTAAAGTTAAGAAACTTTGCAGTGCAGTGTATAAATATTTCAGGACTGCAAGTTCTCAGTGCAGCTGAAGGCAGGTCGAGCAGCAGGTCTAGTTAGCTCTGGGACCTCCATCACTCGGAGAGGTTGGTGTTTCACAGCTGTTGGTCTGGAGGACAGAAGCCTGCGTCGAGAACAAGGTGAGACTTTGGGCGGCTCAGCTGCGCCTCCAGGCCTGCGTTCCACTCATTTGTTCAGCACTACTGGCTTAATAATTACACCTGGGAAGGGCAGGTAATGGGTCGTATCCACGCAATTACGGCTCGCCGCCAAAACACTCATTTGTCTTTGTCACGTCGGGCCACCTTAATTAGAGACATTGGGGGCATTGTTGGGTGGTGACTGGGGGTCTTTGGCTGCCTGTACTATTGAAGCCTTTGGCAGAGGTCATGTGTGGGGTTGGGCATTTGGAACTGTACTCATGACTGTAGGCTTGGCAGTGCATTCGATTTCAATGGAGAGTTGCTGAAAACGTTGGAGTAACAGAAAAGGCATAACAGCAATATGTCAAAGTTATCGTGGTTACTGTCAAATGTGGTTATACCTACCGGTGTTTCATTATTGGAATTAGCGCTCTAACTGATCATTGTCCAAGGCTTTTACTTCTCACAATTGACATGGGATGTGTTTTCATTACATGAAATGTAACTTGAAAATGTACAATTTGTAAAAAATAAAATAAAATACAATATTTAAAAGTAAACCCATCAAAACACAGAAATGAACTAACGTTAAATAAAATCAGTTAAATTAAAATGTACAATTCATAAAGATTATATATAAAAAGTGTGTGTGTGTGTGTGTGTATATATATATATATTAATAAAAATAACAACAGGGGCCTGGGTAGCTCAGCAAGTAAAGACGCTGACTACCACACCTGGAGACACAAGTTCGAATCCAGGGCGTGCTGAGTGACTCCAGTCAGGCATCCTAAGCAACCAATTGGCCTGGTTGCTAAGGTGGGTAGGGTCACATTGGGTTAATCTCCTCGTGGTCGCTGTAATGTGGTTCTCGCTCTCGGTGGGGCATGTGGTGAGTTGTGCGTGGATGCCATGGAGAATAGTGTGAGCCTCCACACACGCTAGGTCTCCGCGGTTACACGCTCAACAAGCCACGTGATAAGATGCGCGGATTGACTGTCTCAGACGCGGAGGCAGCTGAGATTCGTCCTCCGCCACCTGGATTGAGGTGAGTTATTACGCCACCACGAGGACCTAGAGCGCACTGGGAATTGTGCATGCCAAATTGGGGATAAAAAGGGCCAAAATCCCCAAAAAATAATAAGATAATAATAATAATAATAATAATATAGAAAATATATAAAAATAAACCTATCAAAACAAAACACCTATTCGGTTCTTAAAAAATAGAAAGAAAAAAAAATACTTTATACAACCCCAATTCCAAAAAAGTTTAAAAGTTTAAAAAAAAAAAAAAAAAGAGTAATTTGTAAATTCGATTCACCCTGTGCTATACTGAAAGCATTGTTTGATGTTTTATCTTGTGAAAATATTATTGTTATTATTATTTTTTAACACAATTATTTTTAATCAGATGATTGCAACACTCCTGAAAAGTTGGGACACTTATTAAGTGTATGGGTGCTGAAGGCACAAGTTTTTTAAGTTTAGCTAGTGGAATTTTTTCCATTCATCCATTATGCAGTTCTTCAGCTGCGCAATTGTACGGGGTCTTCCTTGCCGTATTTTGCGTCATTCATCTGTAATGGATATCATGAACATGGGTTTGGGATTACTTTAGTAAACCTTTGTTAGTCAACACCATTCGCTGCTGCATCTACAGATGCAAGTTAAAGCTTTACTATGCAAAGCAGAAGCCATAAATCAACACTGTCTAGAAGCGCTGCTGACTTCTCTGGGCTTGGCCTCATCTTAGATGGAAAATAGAACAGTGGAATCGTATTTTGTGTTCTGAGAAGTCCACATTTAAAATAGTTTTTGGAAAAAACAGCCATTGTGTAGAGGAAAATGGCTATCCAAGCTGTTATCAGTGTCCGGTCCAAATGTCAGTGTCTGTTGTGGTTTGCAGGTGTGTCAGTGCCCATGGTTACACATCTCTGAGGGCACCATTAATGCAGAAATATATTTGTAGAAATTTTAGGGCAGCATATTCTTCCATCCAGATGCCGTCTTTTCCAGGGACGTCCCTGAATTTTCCAGCAGGACGACTTCAAACCACATACTGCCCGGATCACAAGTGCATGGCTGCGTAAGCAGAGAGTGCAGTGCTAGACTGGCTTGCCTGCAGCCCTGGTCAGTCTAGGCCCCATACGATTGTGCTGCTGAAGAGCTGCATAATCGATAAATTGGGGAAAATTTCACTTGCTGAACTTAACAAACTTGTGTCTTCAGTGCCACTGAGTGTTACAGAGTGTAGTTTCGTTGATATAAAAGATTGGGAACACCTGCCCTAGATAAATATCTGCAATATGAAAGTTCAGATTGAAGAGATCAAGATAAAGATACATAATATTACAGGTTACATTCTGTTAGCCAGCCATTATTCTCTGTAAACTTGCAGCTTTCATTAAAAACTTGAAGATTAAATTGAATATTTTCTTTATTTAAATGATACAGAACATTTTGTCTTGATTTTGACATTTTGTTCCAACTGATTTATGAGCAATACATTTCAATGTACAGCGCAACTGGCAGGACATTGTAGTTTTTTTTTTTTCATAAAGACTCCTCTCAGGTGACTAATATCTGTGCACAGACACACCAAAAGGGCGTATGTGCATTGCAGAGGAAATTCTCAGCCCGACCTAGTGACGCAAGGTGTGGTTTGCTCTTTGTTTTTTGTTTTTAATGAACTGACGGGAGCAGGTGAGCTCTTTCATTGAGGATAAATTGAAGCAGAAGGAATTGTTTTCAGTCTTGATGTGGTCATGTCTGTCGACCGTTGTGGTGTAAACATAACAGAAGAGCTATTGATTTTTGCCAGCAGGAAATCACTTTACCGAGGATGTGTGCTTTGCAGAAACTATGGCGCAACATGGTGTCCATCTACATGGTAGTTTGTGCCGGGCAACACTGAGATAACCCATTTGAGGGGTATTCCAGAAAGCAGGTTAAGCAACTTACCCGGATAAGTTTAGTCAGAGTAAGTGGATAACCTCAACTTTCATTTCCAAAAACTGAGATACCCTGAATGTTATGTTAGCAGCCATATCAGCTTACTCTCTGAACATAACCTGCTCCATAGTTTGTTTATTTCAGGTAGATGTCAGTAAGTTTCAGAGGCTGTCAGCACATGCATGCCCTTTTGATAGTGACACAGTGGTTGTGGAAACTCAGATTACGAACACCATCATACTTTTAAAACATTATTATGGTA
Organism: Myxocyprinus asiaticus; assembly: GCF_019703515.2. NCBI lineage: Eukaryota > Metazoa > Chordata > Actinopteri > Cypriniformes > Catostomidae > Myxocyprinus > Myxocyprinus asiaticus. Next base: position 40,452,180 of record NC_059376.1, on the reverse strand, counting down.
AAATGCAATCTTTACCTCAAAAATCTTCTTCTCCCTGCCATTTCCAGTCTCACACACTGCAGCTTTGCATTCAAAAGTGAACAAATTGTGTACATTGTGCTTTTGCTTTTAATGAGAAGTTTTTAATTCTGTAATATTTTTTGAACATAGAACATATTGGAAAGACCTCCACACTCTTCACACTCATTCTTCTTCTTCACTACCTAGATAATATGTGATCATTTCACAGACCACAGATATAGCATAGAGGTTAGAGATTTGATTCCTTATCACTTTAATTCATGTACTGTACATATAAATGTACATATTTCCAGACTTGTTCAGTGTGCTCTCTTTATTATCTGAAAATATAAATGAGACATGCTGTCATTTAGAGTCACCCACAGTGCCCTCCTTTAGCTGGTGGTCAAATGATTCAGTGAAAATATGTATCTTTCTGATGCTCAGCCTCCTCTACTCCATTAGAAGCTACAGTCCTTCTCTAAATTACATGTTTAATCTGCCTTTCAATATGGACCTTTTACAGTTTCCTTTACAACTAGGAAGAGATGAGAGTTACTTTTTTCTAATATTGAGATCATGAACATCTATGTATATTCAGACACATAATATTCAGGTAAAACAACAGAATTTCATTCAGTACCAAGTTGTTGGAGGCATATGCACCCTCTACATGAGACTACACAGCCATTGCCTTTTAGGGGACAAGACAACAAACATGTTTTATTGCTACACCAAATAAGAAAAGGACACAATGGCCACATAACTCTGTGGGTCTTTATCATTCTCCACCTCGGTTACAGCAGATCTTCATCTTATGAATAATCATGTGTGTCCTGCTGATAAATATTACATTCAATCTATGAAAAATGATGACAGTTGTGGGAGATCCTACAATTGAAAAAGGGTCTATTAACACAAATAACCATCAGCAACTGTGGGAAATTAAAGGTGATATGATTCTAAGTTTTTAGAAACCCCAATGTTAAACTGGGTACATCAAATGGTATAAAATAATAAAGGAAATACATTCAGTTCACATGACATACAGTAAAATAAAATTAGCATGCACAGAACATGGTAAATAGCCTACCAGTAAAATGAATCTTAAAATATATAGTAAACCTATTGCCTGTTATCATAATATTAATAGATGAATGTTAATCCTTATAAAGAAGTTCAGTGCAAACAAATAACATAACGGTCGACGTATTAAACATTAATGTAGGCGAGAGAGGTCTAATACTAATGTTGAATTAAGCTTTTACATGTATGGTAAAACTTTATAGTTTTATTGTTTAAAAAAATGTATGCAATGATTCAGTATACTTTCTGTCAAGCAAACTCTCAGTCCTAAACCGATGCAGCTCCTATCGCTATTACGAGTGAAGATGAAATAATGCTCATTTGCAGTCGTTAAAACTTCATGTTCTGCATCACTGAAATACGGCACGCCTTTCTTCTTAGCGTCTATTTACATGGTGACTCGAGAATTCGGCAGTCTGCTGAGAATCACTGTGAATGCGCAGAAACTCTGAGTTTCAAACTCACGGTTGAGTGAACTAACCCCGCGCAGGTTGGAACCCACATCCCGCGAGTAAGCAAGTTTTGAGTTAATCAACTGAGAGTTCAGGGTTTATGTCATGACAAAGGCATCGATTTGACTTGAACATTGGGGGTTTGCAGCATGAAGCATTAAAGGTTTCCATTGATCATGCTATAAATATTGGGGGGTTACCTACCCCCATCCCCCCCGGAATCTACGCCCTTGTGTCATGGTAAGTTAACATTGCTTTCTGGAATACCCCTCAGCTCTTAAAGTTATGTTGCTTTAAAAGAGGTCATTTAATACTTTTTTATCATTTATTTGTTGTCTCTGAGGTACACTTATAAACAGACAATTTTCCAGCACATGTCCAATGTAGACAGTGTCAGTGACGGTCAGTGACTATGCTTGCTTTTATTTTATTTTTTTGCCATTAACTAGGCTACAACTGCACATTTACAATAGTATTTTAGGCTTGTAATAGCCATGTGGAGAAATACTTGTATAATATATATTTATATTAGCCTACTGTTTGAGAACTATGGGATAACTTTAAAGGCCAAACCATATTGTAGAAAGTGAACAGGATTAACTGATAAACTACGAATGAATTATTAAAACTGTTGAGGGGCCATACTTTGGGATCCCTGCACTATTGGGTCATATGAGAAAGTAAATTTTCCTTAAAAATGAAAAAGTAAAAAACAGTTCATTGCATTATGAAAACATACTGCAACTTTCAGAAACAAAAACTTCATCTTCAGTCCAAAAAAAAGAGAGCATTTATTGAAACTAAGCTACCAAAACATCTTGTTGCAAAATCTTTGGATTTCTGACGTCATATGATTTAAAATGTTTGACCTCCTCAAACAATTATTTTAACATATTCGCTAAAAATAAATAATAATAAAAAAATTCCCTAATATGTGTCACGGTTGGGGAGTGGGGAGGATAAAGGACCCAAAAGCAGAGAGAGAGAGAGAGAGAGAGTTCAACAGTATTTATTCACAAGTTTTCAAAAGTCAAGTCAAGGCGCACCCTGCGCTGACAGAAAAATTCGGAGATCCAGTGAGCCGCCACTGGCTAGTGAAGAGTGTGTTCATATGGGGAATGTGTGTGTTGTGGAAGTCTGGAGCACTCAGATGAGAGTCCGTTGAAGCTGGTGAGGTGCAAGCGAAGCCCAGACGAATCTCCCGAGACGCAGGCAGAAATCGAGGAATTCTCCTCCACAGTCCAGGGCATCAACTGGTGAGAGTGAATGCAAGCAGACAGGTAACCGCACCTTAATTGACCGGCAACCACAGATACACAAGCTATTAAGATATGTTTTCAGATCATTTATCATAGTTTATTTTCTAACCGCATTGGCAAATAATTTTTTCTTGTTTTAAGCATAAACCTACTGTAGCGGGGTGAGCAAGAGACAGACATAGTGGGTGTGGCGTCAAACCTCGGAGAGGCATTTATTGAAAACAATAATAAACATAAAATGCCCAAAAATAGTGTCCAAGAGGGAAAGTGTCCACAATAAAGGGGCATCCTCACAGTGAAAGGGAGCGTCGTGTAGGATTGGGAGTGTCCAGAGGAGGATCCAGGATGTGGGCGTGGTCCGGTGGCCGCACGTGCTCCCCACATTGGTCTCGGCCTGTCTTCCCAGGGCTGCGGTGCATGTGAGGGGAAAGCGGCCCGCCAGCCGTGGACCGTGCCCGTCGGCCGCGATGCAATGCATCGCATCTAATTCGTGCCGGGGGTGCGGGTCCGGCACACGTCTAATTCGCACTGGGGGTCCGGGTTTTGCACGCATCTAATTCGCACTGGGGGTCCGGGTCTTGCACGCATCTAATTCGCACCAGGGGTCCGGAGGTGCTGGTCCGGCACTCATGTAATTCACGCCTGGGGGTCCAGGGGTGCGGGTCCGGCACACAACTAATTCGGCCAGAACACTCCTCGCTCTGCTCCTGGATCTGTGAGAACACCAGTGTGTGCACACAAGGAGAATTGAAGCCGGCTTCCCGAGAAGAGGCGCACTCTACATTTATTCGGCAGCAGTGATGAGGACAAACACACATCAGGTGTGCCTCGTTCCACCCCTCTGCCCAAACGAGGCTTATTAATTATGCACCTCTGCTCTCTCCTGCCCACTCCCATCATGAGCCTGGCTGAAGGATGGCTCTCAGAGGCGTGGCGACAACGAGGGAGAGGTGCGGGTCGTTCCACCACAGTACCCAAATTTAGCAAATTTGGTAAGAATAATTTACTAAAAGATATATTATTAGAAAACAAGCCTTACAGTATGTTCCACAATTTTGTTTCTCAAATTTAACTTCCTTTATCTTGTTTCAAGAATACATTGATTTTTTTCCTGGAAAACAACATGATTTTTGGAGTGTAGTTTTAAAGGGATAGTTTGTTCTAAAATGAAAATCATTTAATTGTTTACTCACCCTCGTGTTGTTCCAAACACGTATGACTTTCCTCCATGGATAACAAATGGAGATGTAAGGCAAAATGTTTGTCTCAGTCACCATTCACTTGCATTGTATCTTCCATACAATGAAAGTGAATGCTGACTGAGGCAAACATTCTACCTAACATCTCCATTTGTGTCTTGCAGTAAAAAGAAAGTCATACAGGTATAGAACGACACAAGTAAATGACAGAATTTTTTTTTCCTTAAATGAAGCAAACCTAATATCATCATCCTCGGTATAACTTTGTTTATAAGATGGTTTTGTCACATGAGGGTAAAATCTTCTCTCCAGGTGATGTGCACGTCCAGAAAGCACAACTCTTTTCTCAGCTAAAGTCACCTTACCTGTCGCGCTGCATGGAGACTTGTCCAATAACATGCTGCAGAAATTAAGCAGTTTTAATCTCTCTTAATCTCCCTCGAGTTTTAACCCGCCCTCCAATTTCCAAGACTTTTAACTTTTATTATTTGAGATTTGCATTTATGACACTTCTTTTATCCTCGCTGTTCAGTACTGTCATAAAAACAGTCACCTTATTCATTAAAACAGGGAAGACCTGCTGTCCACCCAAGTGATGTATAGAGAACTGGTCCTGTGACCCTTTTTCCCAATAAGGCACTACGGCATCACCACAGACTGGTTTTATAGTTCAGTCATAAAGACTGGGTGCCATGAAAGATATATTGACCATAACTAGTCAACACAACTTTCTGTTACATTGTCCTCACTGAGTGCATGCAAAAAAGTTAAAAGTGCTCTCTAATACAGGAATTAATCACTCGACTGCTGCAGATTCTTTTAAAGGGGACATGACATGCCTTTTTTTGATTATTATTTTAATATGTTTCTTGAGGTTCACTTTTAACATTAGTAAAGTTTTTTGCACAAAAACAACAACAACAACAAAAAACAGTCACATACAGTATTTGTAAAACATGATAATTCTTCACCCTCATTCTGACCCTCTGTTTTGGTGCTGCCCTTCCTTTAAGACTTTACAGCAAACACCCACTGATTGGCTCTCTGTTCTTGACTGACCTGCTCTCTCCTTGCCATTTCACTGCTCACCACTACTGCATGGGGCTACGGAAGTGATTAAAGGTAAACTAAGTGCTGGCGTGTTGTTGTGGAGGCAGTCAGATGCACATTTCTACTACAATGTGACATCACAGTAGAGAACAAGTTGTTTTGGCAGCTTGGTTTCAACAAATGCTCTTTTTGCAGTGATGAGGAAGTTTTGAGTTCTGAAACTAACAATATGTTTTATAGTACAACAAACTCTTACATGTGAAAAATTTGATCCTTTGGTTAGTCAGATGTATCTGACAAGGAGTCTGTTTTGTGGTTACAGGAAGTGTGTTTTAACTGCCCATGACTTGATCTTTGGTTTGTCAGATGTTTTAAGTGATAAAGGTTTTGTCAAGTGTGCAGTTTAAAAGGTGTGTGTCTTCCTGACTCTGAATAGCACAAAGTCAGATAATTATATCTGTATAGGCACCTCAAGGGTTAATGCAAAACATTCCTCTGATGATGACTCTTCAGGAGACAGTGGCACCGATTCGGGTTATAATACAGACTCTGAAGATGTAGAAAACATGGTGATACCTTTGGACATGTCTGTAATGACCAAGATGTCAGACTTGTTTGAAGCAAACCTCTTTTTCTACTGCTCTGATGTGAATGTATTGAGTGAACTTTTCTCAATTTTGGATCAAATGTTCAATGAACGATACAGTAAAATAAGAAAGTGATTGGTGTTTTAAATATGTGTGTTTTCAAAAGTGGTGTGATATGTACGATCGCTAAGTTCAAATTAAAGATAAAATGTTACACCCCGAGATGTGTGTGCGTAGCCATAGAGACCAACACGTAACACCGCCAAACTGCTACAATGTTTATGTCTCAAGACAACGTTTCTCCTCCCCACAACTCTCCAGCAAGTGATACTTGTGGCTTGTTTAATTAAAGTTTAATTCTATCAAGTATAAATTAATGTTAAAACAAATGCACTTACACCTGTCATTTAACAAACTATTTATTTACAACGTTTTTAAAGAACACTTCATATGAGTAGGCTACTAAACAACAATCTACATCACACAGCATGAAGAAATATAAAGTAAGATTTAAACATGTTTCATTGTGTTAAGTACAAAATGAATGTTAAAACAAACATACATCGAACAATATCAAACTATCATGTTTAAAACTTGTGAATTTACAAACTGTTTAAAGTGTAAACTCCTCATTATCATTAATGATTCGTAATTATTCATATGTTTAAGAAATTTATTTTCAAACGTTTTCAAAGACTGCCACTATGGTTCACTCTTATTCTTTTATTCTAAATCCTAAAATGTTCACCGTTTACACATGATTATCAATTTAACAATTGAGATACAGAGAACTATTTCAAAGTAATTTAATATATTTTATATTAAAATGACTTATAAATTGTAAAATGATGATGATAATTAAACAAATGGTAATCAAATATTACTTTTAACATGACACCAAAAACACAGTAACTTACTTCTTATAATAGTCATGAGTTCATGCTATTCCACAAATCTTTCAACAATGTCCTCTGGTAATAAAACAACAACTTTTAAAAGGCCTAGTAACTTTAAAAACACAAGTAAGTGATCTTTTCCTCTTAATACCTAGCAGAGGCCTTCTGGTCATGTAGTTTCCAGATAAGACTGACCAGCTGTAAATAAAACTTGACCATAGGCTACTAAACACAACATCCCATATCAAACACTCTTCTACAAAAGTAAGGTATAAACAAAATGTTTAATTAGATGTAAATACTTGTAATTCTACTAAGTTTAAACGAATATGGATAAGCAAGAGTACTTACACCGATCATTTAACTAACAGATGTATCTAAAACTATGTTTATAAAGTTTTTACTTCTGTCACTAAACTTCTCCTCTACACACACACACACACACACACACACTTTCACACACACACACACTTTCACACACACACACACACACACACTCTCACACACACACACACACACACACACACACACACACACACACACACACACACACACGTTAGTGCAGCTATCATTATGAGGACTCTCCATAGACATAATGATTTTTATACTGTAAGAATTATAGATTCTATCTCCTAACCGTAACCCTACCCCTAAACCTAACCCTCACGAAAAACTTTCTGCATTTTTACATTTTCAATAAAACAGCATTAAGTATGTTTTATAATTATGGCAACACTAGAAATGTCCTCATAAACCACATTTATAGCATAATACCCTTGTAATTACCAGTTTGTAACCTAAAAAAAAGTCCTCGTAAACCACTTAAACCTGCCCACTCATTCACACTCACACACACACACACACACACACACACTCTCACACACACACACACACACACACACACACACACACTCTCACACACACACACACACTCACACACACCCACCCACCTGAGTCCTCTAGTCATGAAACTTAAAGATATAGCTGACAACTCTTAATATGTTTAACACCATTCACTCTTTCTGAACAGCACATAGTAGAACATGAACCTAATACTGGAGAAAAGACTTATTTAAAAGTTGGAGAAAAGACCAACCAATGTATAATCGTTGTCTTCTTCTAACAGGGTAATGAAATAAGTATTGAAATTCTTTCATTTTATTGGTCTTTGTCCTTTTTTGGTCTTTCTAATTTTCACCTACGGTTGCAAACAATACGTTCACTTTAATTTTAAAATTATTATACATGTACAATTTCATTAGAATGACAAAGTTACCATACCAGGAGGGTAGTCATACAGTACAATGAAATATCTCAAATTAATTACAGCTAGTTTTTAATTTCACTCTTTAAAATCTTTAACATTACAATAAACACAGAAAATGTGATTTTAGCACATCCAGTGAAAACACTGAATAAGTGATTAATCACTATACTATTTGTATTATTTCAAATGGTAGAGACATAATTTTAGGGTAGAAGCAACAAACATAAGCCTATCGAGTATGTATTCCCTAGTGTGTGATGAAAACAGCAAAATAATAATAGTTCCAATAATGTTATAACTAATAATGTTTTAAGGTAAGCACTTACCATTTTCTTTTACCACAGTAAATGTAGCGGTCACACTTAATTAGAGCGCACAAGCAGAACTCAACCAAAGACATTAGATGTTTATTTATTATTATTTATTCATTTAAATGATCAATCTAGCATAACATCCCACTTAACAATTTAGTCTTAGCCTTCTGACACAGTCATTTCACCAAGGGTTTATGAAAACACAGAGGGTCCTTACCTCTGTAATACACTGCAACTATGAAATAAATAATATAAATGTGAACTTTTGTAAAAACATATAGTTTTAATTCAAACAATATTTATATTCAGTGATCATAAAACCTATTAAACTAAATTCAATGTTGTAAATTAAGCAACACACCAATTTATGAAAAGTATACATTACATACTGATCTGCTTTGGTAATTTGGTAGATCTGCTTAATTGTAGTTTTGATAAAAAATATCTCTTTGAAAGCGTCAGTCAGACAATGTTATTTTGTAAAATAGAGTATGTGAAAATATGTGAAATATCACATGAAACTGTGTAAGAAAGTGGAATTGTTGCTATTTTACATTTGTACATTTATTCATTTAGCAGATGCTTTTATCCAAATCGGCTTAAAAATGAGGAGAACAACAGAAGCGAATCATCCTAGAGAGGCATTAGGGAGGCATCTTATGACTTTCTATAATGCAGGCCACAAGACACATGCATCAGCATAAACACTTGAGTTGAGTTGTTTTCCTTAATTCAAATCTCATCTGTTAATTTCACAAAAAGGCTTCAAACTCAAATTATAATGCTTAAAACTACACTGTACAACTGTATTAACTCCAGGAGCAGTTTTAGGCTTAGTGGATATGTATGAGTTAATCCTTTGATGAAAATAGAAATATAATACACTTTATAATTAAAGATTAGACCTGTGAGGACTCATTTATGTAAAGTATATTACTAAAACTAAAGGACGCACTAACTCTAGTCTTAGCCTCTGATACGCTTAATGTACTTTTAACACTATCCACGACTTCAAAAACACGATTAAAACACTTTTGTCCCTTTCTGTAGTTCAGTGCACATTGTGTGCAATTGACTGTTTTAAATTATTGAATCGTCAGGTGTGTTTAGAAGTCACAAGTCCATGAAATAGGTTTAAATATGTGTTTATGAGAAAAAGTAGTCACTGGTCAAAGTTTTCAAGATTCGTGGCGTTGTCTCTTAAGAAAAGATTTTGTTTTGTTGAAAAGTTTGCAAATTCCTTGAGCATAGATGTGTTTTAGTCTTGGCTTTCACGATTATGTCTTTAAATAGCTGGTGTTTATTGCTGCATATCCTTTCTTTTATTTCACAGTGACAGACTTTGTGACCACACACACACACACACACACACACACACACACACACACACACACACATACGTTGGGTTTTCATGTTTTATGAGGACTCTCCATACACATAATGATTTTTATACTGTACAAATGTTATATTCTATCCCCTAACCCTAACCCTACCCCTAAACCTAACCCTCACAAAAAACTTTCTGCATTTTCACATTTTCAAAAAAACATCATTTAATATGATTTATAAGCTGTTTTCCTCATGGGGACCCACTGATTGTCCCCACAACATCAAAAATGTCAGGTTTTACTATCCTTTTGGGGACATTTGGTCCCCACAACATAGGGAATACCTGGACACACACACACACACACGTTGGTGCGGCTATTCTAATGTGGACTCTCCATAGAAATAATGATTTTTATACTGTATGAAATTTAGATTCTATCCCCTAACCGTAACCCTACCCCTAAACCTAACCCTCACAAAAAACTTTGCATTTTTACATTTTCAATAAAACATCGTTTAGTATGTTTTATAAGTGATTTGAATTATGGGGACACTAGAAATGTCCTCATAAACCACATTTATAGCATAATACCCTTGTAATTACCAGTTTGAAACCTAAAAATGTCCTCGTAAACCACACACACACACACACACACACACACCAGCCGTGAGTCACGAGTGTACTTGTGTGCTGGTATTATTTCTAATGTACTATATGTACATACTACTTAACTTAAAATATATACAAATTTTAGAGTATTTTGACATCCCTACAAGATGATGAAAACAGGGTTTACTAAAAACATAAGTTCCGGTAGCTCACCCCTAACACAAACCATGATTTACCAGCCAGATTCTCCCATTGTCAGGCATCATCGATATGTTTAAACTAACATTGACCGCGACCACGTCTATGACTTTATTGTTTTATCCTTGTTGAAATATATCTTGCTTTTATCGTGACATAAGGTGATTTCAGTCAGTTAAGTTCTTCTCATTTTTCAATTGTAAATTCTTGATTGTAAATATATGTTTAAAGATCTTTTAACCGTTTACTCAGTCAGGTTTGAGACATTTAGGCCCATACAGTATATGTTTTCAAAGCCAGTATCATTAGATAATACTAAAGACACAGATTATCATTCCAGATAGACAAGGTTACTTTTTCGTATATCGGCTGATAAATACATTTTAGGATTTAGAATAAAAGAATAACAGTGAACCATAGTGGCAGTCTTTGAAAACGTTTGAAAATAAATTTCTTAAACATATGAATAATTACGAATCATTAATGATAATGAGGAGTTTACACTTTAAACAGTTTGTAAATTCACAAGTTTTAAACATGATAGTTTGATATTGTTTGATGTATGTTTGTTTTAACATTCATTTTGTACTTAACACAATGAAACATGTTTAAATCTTACTTTATATTTCTTCATGCTGTGTGATGTAGATTGTTGTTTAGTAGCCTACTCATATGAAGTGTTCTTTAAAAACGTTGTAAATAAATAGTTTGTTAAATGACAGGTGTAAGTGCATTTGTTTTAACATTAATTTATACTTGATAGAATTAAACTTTAATTAAACAAGCCACAAGTATCACTTGCTGGAGAGTTGTGGGGAGGAGAAACGTTGTCTTGAGACATAAACATTGTAGCAGTTTGGCGGTGTTACGTGTTGGTCTCTATGGCTACGCACACACATCTCGGGGTGTAACATTTTATCTTTAATTTGAACTTAGCAATCGTACATCTCACACCACTTTTGAAAACACACATATTTAAAACACCAATCACTTTCTTATTTTACTGTATCGTTCATTGAACATTTGATCCAAAATTGAGAAAAGTTCACTCAATACATTCACATCAGAGCAGTAGAAAAAGAGGTTTGCTTCAAACAAGTCTGACATCTTGGTCATTACAGACATGTCCAAAGGTATCACCATGTTTTCTACGTCTTCAGAGTCTGTATTATAACCCGAATCGGTGCCACTGTCTCCTGAAGAGTCATCATCAGAGGAATGTTTTGCATTAACCCTTGAGGTGCCTATACAGATAAAATTATCTGACTTTGTGTTTTGCAGTTCACACAGTACCGGAAAACATCAATCATCATTCACAGTGGCCCAATCAATAATGTATATCGAGCTGTACCGGATCCCCCTCACAGATGTCCAGACATTTGTATAGAAAAAATGCCAATCTGCAGCTGTGAGAAATAAGGGTGGATCATTGGATGATACTCCATCATTAGCCCTAGTAAAATCTTGATGGTACATTTTGTTTTATTAAACTCAAACCCAACAACACTCTCATGGGATGTGGGGAGCTCACGCTTAACAATGTCCATTAACTCTGGCACACTCGATTCATTCTTGCACTTTTGGGCAAAAGCCAACCTTTCAGTTAATTCAACTTGCATTCTCAATGGAGAAACAGCCATTTCAGCAATGCTCAGAATAGTTTTCTGAATGTGGAGAGTTATTCAGAGTCAGGAAGACACACACCTTTTAAACTGCACACTTGACAAAACCTTTATCACTTAAAACATCTATTAAACCAAAGGTCAAGTCATGGGCAGTTAAAACACACTTCCTGTAACCACAAAACAGACTTCCTGTCAGACACATCCGACTAATGTTATCAACCAACCAGACATTCGGGCAACCAAAGGGCAAACTACGGTCAGAAACATCTGGTTATTGTTATCAGACAAAAACACCTGTCAGTACATCCGTTTATCATTATCTCTCAAACAGACAAACATCTGGTCATTCAACCATCAAACACACATCCGGCCAGGCATTTCCGTTTATGGGTATCAAACATAAACATCTGTCGACGACTTCCAGACACGCCCCCTCATCAATCATTTTGACATTTGACAATATATTACTACTAATGGATTAAATGTAATCTGGATTACGTAATCAGATTACAAAAATCAAGTAATTGTAATTGGATTAAATTACATTTTAAAATACTCGTAATCAGACTTCATTTAATTTTATGGAATTCATGATTACAGATTAACAAGGCAATGACAGTAAATTGTTAATAAATTATTGATCATCATAATCATTCTCATTTCAATCTTTTACATTTTCATTCTGAATCAGCACAGCGCTGATATATGTTTGGTAAGTCTTTTAGTGATTTTGGAAGAGAGGGGGAGGTTGTGTTAATAGACTTTATTCAAGTTTTGTCCAAGGAATGATCCAAAAACACTTTAAAAAGCAGTAAAGCCCATTGAAGAAACTGCAGGTCTATCCCTCACAGCCTTGTTGTCATTCCCGTCAAAAATCAAAGATAGCACTGCTGTGAATAAGGTCTATTGCACTCAGAACTGATACTCACTACTAGCCAGCCAGGTGAAGATGGAGCGGTCTACCTCAGCATTTAACCACTAGATCTAGATAATTTCATTGTAAGGAGACACGTGGCAATAACATCACTCTAACCAACTCAAACACATTTTTTCAACTATTATTTGAATTATCACTCTCTGTGTGAGATAACCATGTGTCGCAATGTCTTTGGAAGGATTTTGTCCATCAAAGGCATCAAAATGCACAAATACACGTAATTTCATTTTCAATTGGATTAGCGCCATAAAGTTACTTTTAGTTTCTTAAATTGCTTTTGTAGTCGGCTTCAAAAATGTAAACAAACGCACTTTTGGTGTAGTGATAACTTTGAGACATTTTTGTGACACAGATTCACAAATGTAACTGGTTTGATCTCTTACTACATGTGGATGGCGTTTGTATAATGGCGAAATTGCATGACCACATTTGTGTTAACATTCCCCGGTAATCTGTACATTATTTTAGAAACTCCAATGAGAAATGCCTGTTAAACTCAAACATATTCTGTCATTGATGGAGGACCTAGACCTCTATTAGCATCACAAGGGAAAACATGAAAACATTAAAACTTCCTTCATATTTTTACATTTGCGATAATTGTCTTTGTGTTTGTTTTTGAGTTGCCACATTATGCAATATTAGTTCAAAAATGGCAAAAAAGAAACAGCTTTCTCTAGAAACTCATCAGTCAATCATTGTTTTGAGGAATGAAGGATATACAATGCTTGAAATTGCCAAAAAAAAAAACAAAACTGAAGATTTCACACAAAGGTGGACACTACAGTCTTCGAAGACAAAGGACAACTGGCTCTAACAAGGACAGAAAGAGATGTGGAAGGCCAGATGTACAACTAAACAAGAGGATAAGTACATCAGAGTCTCTAGTTTGAGAAATAGATGCCTCACATGTCCTCAGCTGACAGCTTCATTGAATTCTACCCGCTCAACACCAGTTTCATGAACAACAGTAAAGAGAAGACTCAGGGGTGCAGGCTTTATGGGAAGAATTGCAAAGAAAAAGCCACTTTTGAAACAGAAAAACAAAAAGAAAAGGTTAGAGTGGGCAAAGAAACACAGACATTGAACAACAGATAATGGAAAAGAGTGTCATGGATCTTAACCCCATTGAGCTTTTGTGGGATCAGCTAGACTGTAAGGTGCGTGAGAAGGGGGAGTGAGTGGCTAAATAAGGGAATCAGAGTGGCTAAAAGAAGATACTCTGAGAAGCTGAAAAACAAGCTTTCAGCTAACGACCCTGCATCAGTGTGGAGTGGCATGAAACAACTTACGAATTACAGGACTCCTGCCCCCAACCCTGTGGTGGACCAACAACTGGCTGACGACCTGAATGTGTTCTACTGTAGATTTGAAAGGCCCAATCTCACACCCCACACCCACTCTGACCTTCACTTCACACAAACACCAACACCCCCTGCAACCCCCCTCCTGCTACTCAACCTGCACTTAAGATCTGTGAAGATGATGTGAGCCGCGTCTTTCGACAACAAAGGATAAGGAAAGCACAGGGCCCAGATGGCGTTTCACCTGCATGTCTTAGATCCTGTGCTAACCAGCTGGCCCCCATCTTCACACAGATCTTCAATAGATCACTGGAGCAGTGTGAAGTCCCATGCTGCTTCAAACATTCCACTATCATTCCCATCCCAAAGAAACCAAAAATCACAGGATTTAATGACTACAGACCTGTCGCCCTGACGTTTGTGGTCATGAAATCATTTGAGAGACTGGTGTTGGCCCACCTGAAGAACATCATTGGACATTTTCTAGATCCTCTTCAATTTACTTATCGAGCAAACAGGTCTGTGGATGATGCAGTCAACATGGGATTGCATCATATCCTGCAACATCTGGACAGACCAGGGACATATGCAAGGATCCTTTTTGTGGACTTCAGTTCGGCTTTTAACACCATCAACCCAGCTATACTCCAGACTAAATTACACCAACTCTCTGTTCCCTTGTCTATCTGTCAGTGGATTACCAGCTTTCTGATGGACAGGCAGCAGCTTGTGAGACAGGGGAAACTCACTTCCAGCACACTTTACAATCAGCACTGGTGCCCCCAGCGATGTGTGCTCTCCCCACTACTCTTCTCCCTCTACACCAATGACTGCATCGCCAAGGACCCCTCTGTCAAGCTCCTGAAGTTTGCAGATGACACCACTGTCATCGGCCTCATCTGAGATGATGATGAGTCTGCATACAGAAGGGAGGTTAAACAGCTGGCTGTCTGGTGCAGTCAAAACAACCTTGAGCTGAACATGCTCAAAACGGTGGAGATGATTGTGGACTTTAGGAGGAACACCCCAACACTGACCCCCCTCACCATTTTAAATAGCACTGTGGTAGCAGTGGAGTCATTCAGGTTCCTGGGCACTACCATCTCACAGGACCTGAAGTGGGAGACCCACACTGACTCCATTGTGAAAAAGGCCCAGCAGAGGTTGTACTTCCTTCGCCAGCTGAGGAAATTCAACCTACCTCAGGTGCTGCTGATACAGTTCTACTCAGCAGTCATTGAGTCTGTCCTCTGCACTTCAATAACTGTCTGGTTTGGTTCAGCTACGAAATCAGACATCAGAAGACTACAAAGGACAGTTCGGAATGCTGAGAGGATTATTGGTTGCCACCTGCCCCCCCCCCCCCTTCAAGAACTATAGACTTCCAGAGTGAGGAAAAAGGCTGGAAAAATCACTCTGGACCCCACTCACCCTGCCCACTACCTTTTTGAACTGTTGCCTTCTGGCCGATGCTTCAAAGCTCTGAGCACCAGACCCATCAGGCACAGGAACAGTTTTTTCCCTCAGGCTATCCATCTCATGAACAGTTAAATTGCCCCATTGAGCAGTAACTATGTGCAATACACAGTTTAATCTTTCTTATATTTATCCAACACATCCAACCTCTTCTGCCATTTCATTCCTCTGAATTTTTTTTTTATATTTACACTGTATATAACAGATTGTATTAGATTTGCACTACCCATGTGTATGTGTGTATGTATATATGTGTGTGTCTGTACGTATGTGTATAATTCGTTTTTATTTTTGATTTTTTATTATTATCTATGTCTTGCTGCTGTTTTTGTATTGTTTTTGTATGGTTGTACACTGGAAGCTCCTGTCACCAAGACAAATTCCTTGTATGTGTAAACATACTTGGCAAAAAAGCTCTTTCTGATTCTTATTCTGATTCTGAAGTGCCCGACGAGACAGTCACATCTATGGCAAGCGCTACAGGAAGCTTGGGGGGAAATGTCACCTGGGTATCTGGACAAACTGACAGCTAAAATGCCAAGCATCTGCAAAGCTGTCATTGCTGTACATGGAGGATTTTTTGATGAGAACTCTTTGAAGTAGTTTAAGAAGTTCTGAACATTTTTTTCAAATTGTAATATTAATTTTTCACTTTATTAATGTCCTGACTATACATTGTGAACAGTTGAAATTTAAGTGTGAGGATGTCTTCAAAAACAATGCCATAAATAGTCTTCAATTATCAATTAACGTCATACAAAGTCAAGTAAACATAAAAATGGCTAAATCAATATTTTGTGTAACAACCTCAAAACAGCACTAATTCTCCTAGGTACACATGGACAAAGTTTTTCAGGGTTGTTGGCAGATTGGATGTTCCAAGCTTCTTCGAGAACTTGCCACAGTTCTTCTATCTATTTAGGCTGTCAAAACTAAAAGCACTAAAGCAGAATATATAAAAGCAGAAAACACTAAAAACACTATAATGTATATTAAACACAGTATATTAATATATATTAAATATCTGAATAGTGCTTGTCCTCCGTATAAACCTCAATTGAAGATCAAGACTGGCATCATACCTTTAGCCCTTTGCTTAGACCCCTCTATTTCCATTTTTATTATTATAATGCAAGCAAAAATATGCTGATCAATACTAATTGATGGTTCTTTATAATAAATACTCAATATTACTCAATATGCAATGTTTTATGCAGCACAATGTAATCCAAAAGCTTTTTGTTTTCATGCAGTCTAAATAAATGGTAAATATGGTCATATACGGTATTTTTCAGGTATTCAGGTACCTTAGAATACTGTGTAAATATTACACTAGTACATGAATATGGCAGACATGAATAACATTCAGTGAGGGCAGGCTCAACGCCGTTGTAATTCTGACAAATGACGGTACAATATTTGAAATATCTAGAATAAAATGGATAAATAAAGTGACACATCAGGATGATTTAGGCTAATTGGTCAGGGTTCACGGTCCAGTAGTTATCTAGGATAATTTGTATAATGAAGGCTTAAGGCCTGCCAGCTGGTTCTTAACCAGTGATCTGTATTTTTTTTTTTTATCTTGTTGTATATAATCATATCCTGTAGATGCTTTTAAGACTAACAATCTTCAGGCTTGTGTTACTTTGTCAAAATGCCAGAATATGCAATGTGATTAGTAATCATAAAATTGTCATTGTACACTGAAACGTAGAATATCGATGTATACTTTACTTTTGAATACAAATACAATCAGGATCACCCTGGAGTATGACGTCAATGGCCTGCATTCAACAGAAAACATTTCTCAAAACTGTCTTTCAACCAACTGAAAGAGGGGATGTCTTCGCTTTTAAACTGCTAAATGGTTAACGTTTCGGTTTGTTCCAGAGTCAAAAACAGTCAAACAAAATGTCCACAGCGAGTGCATTCAAGACTGCTCGTTTGATAAGAGAATGATGGACTCTCTGTTGGTCTGAAATGTTAAGTCATATTTTCTGAGGATCAACTGTTTTCTTTTCATTTTGGGAGAGGAAAAGGAAAAGAAAGGGTCTCAATCTTTCACCTTGTCAATATTTCACAGGTGCATACTGATGGAACAAGAAGTGACTTGCTTTCAGACCATGGCCACTTCCCAAGAATACATAGTTTCTTTAAGAACGCTGAGTCAAACGCTTCTCGACTTGTTTTTCTTCAGTGATGCAGTATGAAGATGCAGCCAGACCCAGTGAAGAGATTTAAACATACAAATTATTTTAGTAAACTAATTCTCCAAAATGCAAAATAAATAAATAATAGTACAGATTTCACATTTTATTGTTGGGTTACTACTTATGTTTTTTCTGTTACTGGGGTGACCCATGCAATATTACAGAAATAGAAACAAAATGTCTTGCAAAAACTAAATTATAGATAAAATGTAAAATGAAAATGCACTTAATTGTGATGAAGTCACAATGCACAGTACCTTTGTGGTCCTAAAAACCATGTTTCATCACACAAAATCTGTTGTTCTTATTTGTGTGACCTGGACATGTTTTTGTAAAATTCATCCTTAGAGTCCAAATATCATTTCTTTCTTTTCTTTTTTTTTTTACTGCATCCTACAAGATTTGAATAACAGGCTGAATAACTCACACATACAGTTTCCATTAATCAGCTCATTTGTTTGGTTTGCAATGGCCTTGATATTTCAAGCTTCCTTGACTCTGTCTCTGGACGCTAATTATTGTGAATGAAATCAAAAGAGCCATGGAAATACTTTATGCCAACCTAATCGAGCAAACAAATAGACTTTTACATCCAGAGTGCACGTTAACCACCAAAGTCCCACACACACAGATAAGAGGGTGCTATACTAACAGCAATTTTAAATCACAGTCTGTTTCCAAATCTGGAAAGCATGTACACGAATGTGCACTTTTGAGGATCATACCAACAAAGTGACTAGAATACTTAGTAATGAAATTAGTGTGCTCCTGAAAGATCTGTTCTTTCAAATTTGGCAAATTTCCAATTGCTTGGACCCTGATAACTGTGGCTATATTACAGAGTGTTTTCTTTACTTTATTTAGAGGTGTTTTTTTTTTTTTTTTACGCTGGTGTAATATTGTGGTACAGCATAATCAATCTCAGATAAACCCACCTCTAAATGACAAATAAACTAGGGCCGTTGATTTAATGCATTTATTTGGTGAGACTAACTATATAAAAATAATGTGTTAAAAAATGTACACAGACTGTAATATGGAATATTCCTTCCATCAGTGCAATTCAAGCTTGAAATACCACCTGTTTTCAGCAGGGGGCAGTAAGCAAAACTCCAGCTGTATTGACAACAAACCACACTCAGGCTTGTTTGACACTAGATACAGCACAAGACACGTTCTTCCGTTCAAACACAACTGGAGGGGGCACAATACCGATAGCAGGGATTATAAGACATTTTTTTCCAACTGTAAACTTTAAACTTATTTTTAACTTGACGCAACTGTGTTTATGGCTCAACGCAGCAAAAGTGAGACACTCTGAAAGCGCTCGTCTGACGCATGTGCACATTGATACGTCCTTAGAAAAGCCCTTATGATAAATCTATCAGACAGACTGACGAATTCAATTGCATAATTGCTGTAGACTGTAGGCTTATACTTAATAATATGGAAATAAACAATATATTGCCTTCTAAAGCCACTTTTTGTATTGTCTTATCAATGCTTAACTCACCTGCCACAATAATGTAATGCATTTTAATTATCTGAATTATTTTATTTATAGTATGCTCCGATCAGCCACAACATTAAAACCACATGCCTAATATTGTGTACAGTAGGTCCCCCTTGTGCCGCCAAAACAGAGCCAACCCGCATCTCAGAATAGCATTCTGAGATGCTATTCTTCTCACCACAATTGTACAGAGTGGTTATCTGAGTTACCGTACACTTTGCCAGTTCGAACCAGTCTGGCCATTCTCTGTTGACCTCTCACATCAACAAGGCATTTAAATTCTGCGGAACTGCCGCTCACTGGATGTTTTTTGTTTTTGGCACCATTCAGAGTAAATTCTAGAGACTTTTGTGCATGAAAATCCCAGAAAATCAGCAGTTACAGAAATACTCAAACCAGCCCATCTGGCACCAACAAACATGCCACGGTCCAAATCACTAAGATCACATTTTTTTCCCCATTCTGATGGTTGATGTGAACATTAACTAAAGCTCCTGACCTGTATCTGCATTATTTTAGGCACTGCACTGCTGCTGATTGGCTGATTAGATAATCACATGGATGATTGTTGGTGCCAGATGGGCTGGTTTGAGTATTTCTGTAACTGCTGATCTCTTGGGATTTTCACACACAACAGTCTCTAGAATTTACCCTGCATGGTGCCCCCCCAAAAAAAAAAAAAAAAAAAAAAAAAAATCCAGTGAGCGGCAGTTCTGTGGACCGAAATGCCTTGTTGATGAGAGAGGTCAACAGAGAATGGCCAGACTGGTTCGAACTGATAAAGTCTACAGTAACTCAGATAACCGCTCTGTACAATTGTGCTGAGAAGAATATCATCTCTGAATGCTGTTCTGAGATGCAGGTTGGCACTGTTTTGGTGGCACGAGGGGGACCTACACAATATTAGGCAAGTGTTTTTTTGTTGTTGTGGCTGATCGGTGTATATTATGTTTATAATTATTTTAATATAACTATTTATAAATATAATTGTTATTTACTGAATTATTGGTAATTGTATATTTAAGATGCCACTTTTACTGTCACTCCTTCAGCAGCTGTATTTGAAATCCCATATAAACCGAACGATCTCACTGTGAAATCAAAAACAGTTGAGTTGGTTGAATTGTCTTTAACTAAAATCGGTCTCTGCTAACTGAAATGTGAAACACTGCCCCCAGTGGCCAAAGCGGTAAGTGTAAGTGGGCGCATGGGCACATGTGAACTCTATTTTCTGGGTTAAATGTGCACGGTGTGGCACCAAAAGCGAGCTGTGAAGCGAGATGCTTTCACCTGTAAAGGATATAATAGAGTGAAGAGGAATGAATATTTTATAAATTGAACCCCCCCAACTCAAACCTAAACCTAACCATAAGTGGAGTAAAAATGTAACCTCCAAATCGCACTTGTCACTGATAATGCAAACACTATTACTTCCTGGTTTCAATGCAATATCCGAACCCGGGTCTCCCATGAAAGTAAACATGCTGGAGCCAATACAAAAAATGTCACGCACAAAGGATAATGTTATAAATTAACACGAAATAATAAAGTTTTCTAGATTTACACCGCTAAATAAGGCAGAAACGCATCATAATATTCTGTAAAAAGGGTCCATAAACTGCAATGTGGACCAGACTCTAAGGTCTGACTATGAGAGGCTTTCCAGATTGTTCCCTCCCATGCAATATTCCAGCTGCATTTTATGCATGCTAGTCACAGGTCTAGCTCGGATTTGAATACAGTCTGGTAGAGGATGGCTGCTTGGTACACAAGAGACCTTTGAAGCTTTTGATGGCCAAGAAAAGTCATTTTCATAGTTGTTAGAGCCGGCCAATGACTTAGAATAACGATTTACATTAGACTCTTGCTCAGCAAAATAGTGCAGAGTTCCACGCTAGCAGATCAGGCCTTAGTCCACGAATATGCACGTATATATATCATTTGCAGAACTATCTGCGAATAAGCTACAGCCAATGCATATCACAGAGTCCTGGGGGTTGTGCAGTTTGCAAATATATCTGCTTCCGTTTTAGTTTGGCATTCCATGAATAAGGCTGTTTTAAGCCAAACTAATGACTCACTGCACTAGCATTTGGATTTAGCGCTTAATTAGCATGATGTATTCCATGGGAAAAGTGTTCACATGATGAATTCACAAGCAGACTGTGAATGTAAATCTATATACTGTATATGAAAATCCAGTGGGAAAGAAAATCACAATTGAGAGCTTTTTAAAGATGATGTGAGTAATATTTTGGATGTTAAATTACTTTCTTCTATCCCAGTTTAATATGCAGCATCAACTATAAGTAAGCCCATACCTATACTCTGTCTTTATCCACAGAAAAACAAATTTAGAAGCCCCTTTTTACTCCTTTGCGCCTAGCTTGTTTCAGGTAATCGAATTAGCATTCCCTGCTAGGGGATTGTATTTTCAACTTCTCTTCTCTTTGGGATTCATTATGGTTTTTCTTTTTAATATGAAGAATAATTGACACATTATGGAACAAATATAGAGAGAAATCTACTAATATATAGTGTTCTGGTACCAAAGCATACAGCACAGGTATTTAAAGGAATATTCCAGGTTCAATACAAGTTAAGCACAGTCGACAGCATTTGTGGCATAATTTTTCGATTTTTGGAGGGTTTAAATGCAGAAATGTGAAGCTTATAATTTTATAATAGCACATACATCAATTCTTCTGTTAAAACTCATGTATTATTTGAGCTGTAAAGTTGTTTAAATCATTGTTTTTAAGGTTGTTTTAGGGATTTAGGGTTTACGCAGTTATGTCATATGGCAGCAAAGTTGTAAACTAACTTTTTACAGAAAAGATTAGTAAGCGATTTTATCACGCTAAAGTGATGTTAACAAGCATATTGTTTATGTCTTCTGGCTATAGTTTTGAAACAGTGACTATTTTAACATTTACAGATTCCATTGTAAGTGCCTCACTGTAACCCAGATGTTTTTATTGTTTTTTTTTTTTTTTAAAGAAAAGGAAGAGCACGTCAAAATTACATTTTGTGGTAATCAACATTATTCCACAAATGCTGTTGATTATGCTTAACTTGTACTGATCACAGAATATTCCTTTAATCTGCTTCACAAATTGAAATGTTACATTCAAATACACATAATGTACTGTCAGATCTGTATGCTTGGTTATAAGCTGCATATATCTTTAATAACATCATTCAGTATTTTGTTGCAATCCAGGATCTTAATGCAGTATGCAAGAACATGCTCAGGAAAATAATGACATTTATCTACAGTATTTTTCATAAAATATTAGGTTCAAATTATTTCACAATGAGACATTATTCAAGAAATCTTCTCATCATCTTGGATGATTTTTAAATGTGCACGTTTACGTCTGAACGCCCCCCACTCCCCCCACCCCGATTCGCCATTTTCTCATTACGCAAGCCATTCCCGATTCTAATTGTGACACTGTTGTATTTGGACGCCCGTGTTAGCATGGTGTGGGCGAGAAGGGCCAAGGGTAAATAAATGAAAAAGAAGTGACAACAGCAATCTATCTGGCCTTTCTCCTTTAACATTCATGCATCGATAACTCTTCCCCCTCCATGTATATTTCCCCGCCTGTCTCCCGCCGCAGTGAAGTGGAAAAGCAGGGTGCCATGGTCCTTGATAAGCACGGCACCACAAATGTGAGCAGGTTGATCAGCACAAAACATAAACTCTTCACACCACTTTGCTTCCATCTGATGGGGTACCTGTGAGGCCCCTGAGGGCCTGATGGGACTGTGGGAGCCCTCAGGTGTGCCAAATGACACCAGCTCACCTGACAGGTGCTGGCCACTTCTCTCCTGTCTTGCAGCATTAACCTCATGTCCGGTTCGACAGAAAGGCATGAAGTGAGACAAAATTCAGAATAGTATGATTTATGGATATATTGCTGCATTCCATTATATTTGGAAAGTCTGAATTTGCAACTTCCTACTTGATAAAGTGCAACAGAATGCCACTTGATGTGGAAACCTACACCTCCAATTTTGTCAAGTTGTGGGTCTATAACGTCACGCGAACATAGTACACAGGGAGATTTACATGTGTTAATGTTAAACATTCACTGTTAGGCAAATAAATGCAGCAATGAGTCATAGTTCCAGCATTACTTGATTGATAATACATCCAGTTTGTAGAATCAGGTGTGCAAAAACAGTATGATCTTCTCTGTTGGTAATCGCATACCTGCAAAGCAATTGCAGTTTAGTTTCTCAATACATCATCTTACAATTGGACTACAGAACACTGTAAAATGTATTGCTTGCCTCTTTAATTGAGCGTTATATAAACCCACTGATGTTTGAAAATAGTGCCCAATTTTAGTCCTGGAGCAAAGAATTCTGATAGGGTCATGGACAACAGGGAAATATATAAATACAAAATGTAAATAATAAATACATAAAACATTTAAAAATAATTATAAAAAATACATTTTTAAATAAAATGTATAAAAATATACAAAATAATTATAAATTAAAATACATTAATTTACAATAAATACAATCAAATAAATAAAACTATAAATAAAAATAATGCTAAATGCAAATAACAATAATTAAATACATAAATAAATGCATTTGAAAATAAATGTAAAAAATAAATGATTACATTTTAGTTATTACATTTTACATAATTTTGATATGGGCTCTGACAACAGGAAAAAAAAGAATGTGAAATGAAAATAAATATTTAAAAAAAAATATTAATAAAATATAACGCTATATGCAAATAATACATTAAAATAACTAAAATTATAATATATATATATATATATATATATATATATATATATAGCATTACTTCCCTGTTACTTTCCCTATTGTCCATAATCATATCGGAATTCTGTTATGATCATGGACAACAGGAAAAAAATTATGCTAAGTGCAAATAATAAACAATTGAAAAAATAGATAAAAAATACATTTAAAAATAAATTTCATAAAATAATAATAAATAAACATAATGCTCACTTAAATAAAATAAATAGAATACATTTACAAATAAAATAAATAAATGAAATAATAATAATAATAATAATAATAATTCTATACTGTATATATAATTATATTTTCACTGTTGTGTACATCCCTTCAAGTACTTGAGCAGAGTTGAATAGAAGAAGCTGTCTTTGTAGTCACCTACATTTTAGGATGCAGTTGGTGTGTGTACTTCCATATGAACATGTGTGCCCATGTACCACTTTGTGTGTCTTCACAGTTACATCCTGTTGTATTTTGTAGCTTGATAGAATTGGCATGCCAGATGACAATCCCCTGCTTTTTTGCAATGTCGGAGAAATTTGCAACCATAGAAAGGTTTGTTGTTTAATAAATCAAAACTTTATGGCAAGCACTGCCGCCTCTGCTGTGCTGCTCAGCACATAAACAACATGTTGCGGCATCTACAGTTTGTCAAGGACGGATGAGACATCAGCTCAGTGTTGGATGAATGCCTATATCCTTGACAACTCTTATGGAAGCCTTTTGCCTTCAACCTATTCACACAATCCTCAGCTTGACTGCATAATAACCGTCAAGAATGGTTAGGAATCACAGGCTAGTGCTGGATGCAAAGATGCAAGCACACTTGGAATGTTCTCCCTGCCTTTGCCTTTAAGTGCTTGATTAGTTACTATCCCCGTCACATCAGTAGAATAAAACACAATTAATTCCTTTGTCTTTAAAGTAATAAAAGCATGCAAGAACAACTGACTGGCTAATCAGCGATTGAATCTAGCAGTGTGCTCTGTGGAGGATAATTAATTCCTGTTTATATCTGTCATACATTTCTAACGTGCTGCAAACTAACCACAACATATTGTGTGTGTGTGTCAGTCTCTGGGTGAGCTTAATTTCAGTGCTGCTTACGAACATGCAGATCTGGAGATACTGCAAGAGTTTACAAAAATAAAACATCAAGAAATCAATATGATGCCAGAGGTTATGAATGTTTGCAAATATCCTGCGAGGAGACTAGGTGTGCATTGTCAAGTCAGTCCCGTCACTGCCTTTTGAATAACATTTTAAAAATGAATATGCCTGTGTTGTAATTTAAGGAAGCATATAGCTTAAAGCACACATATAGCACAACAGCCTGAGAGACACAGGCTCTTGTTCCATGCAAACCAGAAAGTAATTGTGTTCGCATTATCAATGATGAGTGCGATTCAGAGGTTGCATTTTCCCTCTAAGATTACAGAATTTCTCCACTGACGATTAGGTGTAGGGCTGAGGTTAGAGGTTAGAGTTAATAAAATATGCATCCCTGTTGTCTGAATTACATCATTTAAAACTAAAAATCCAACTTGCTTTACATCTCGGAAACTGAAGCTCACATGTGCCCATATGTTCAACAACACTTCCAGCTTCAGCCACTGGGGGCAGTGTTTCAGATTTTGGTAAGCACAGACCGATTTTAGCCAAAGAACTTTCAACTTCGCCGAATTCACAGTGAGATCAAGGCACAATTATAAACAACAGACTGTTGACCAATGTGCTGTACAATAAAATAAAAAATAAAAATCAATAAATAAAAAAACAAAAAAACAAAACAATAACAAGCATAAGTATAAATACATCAAATAAGCATACTAAATAAGGGGACAAACAAATCTCAGCTCACGGTTAATTAAAAGCCTCGGAGAAAAGATGAGTTTTTAATTGAGATTTAAAAGAGAACAGCATTGGAGCTGTTCTAATATATAAGGTTAGACTATTCCAAAGCTTTGGGGCCGTTACTGCAAATGCACTCAAAATCCTCTGACCAGATGACCTAAGAGATTTAAGGGGCTTGGGTAAGAGTAAAAGATCAAAAATATAGCAGGGTGCTAACCCATTTAAAGATTTAAAAACAAACAATAAGATCTTAAAATCAATTCTATAATGGACCGGCAGCCAATGAAGAGATGCTAATATTGGGGAGATGTGGTTTCATTTATGAGTACCTGTCAGGAGTCTAGCTGCTGCATCCTGAACCATTTGCAGTCGTGACAAATATGACTGACTCCTATATAAAGGGAATTACAGTAATCTAGACGCGAAGAAACAAATGCGTGAATCGCCCTCTCAAAATCATTCAAAGAAAGATAAGACTTAATTTTGGCCAGTAATCTTAAGTGGAAAAAACTCGATTTAACAACAGAATTGATCTGTTTGTCAAATTTAAGGTAACTGTCAAATAGTACCCCTAAGTTTACTATAGGGAGCTAGAGGGCCCAGGTTAAATTTTGAAGTACAAACACCATCAGTGGCCCCAAACACAACAATCTCCATTTTGATTTCAATGAGGTGTAAAAAGTTTAGAGCCATCCAAGATTTTAAATCCTCCAAACAAGCCAGTAGGGGCTCTATACGTAGTATTGTTTTTCTTTTTCAAAGGCAGATAGATTTGAGGATAGTCTGCATAGCAGTGAAAAGAAATGCCATGCTTGTTAAAAATAAACCCAATGGGAAGCATATACAATGAAAACAGGATGGGGCCAAGAATAGAGCCTTGGGGGATCCCAGAGGTAAGAGGAGCAATGCAAGGCAAAAACTCATCAATATTAACTGAAAACTTCTATTGTTCAAATACGACTTAAACCACTCGAGAACAGTTCCTTGGATATCCACAGACTATTCAAGCCAGACTATAAGGATATCATGATTAATTGTATCTAATGCAGCACTATAATCCAGAGATCAGTCTGGATAATAAATGTAAAACAATATATTTGAATTTTACCGTAATATTAGGATATATTCAAATTAGGATATTTTCAAAGTTTCTTATCAGATATAGATTTGTTGGTGTTTCTCCCAAAGACAAACTCTGCTGAGATCGACAGCATGTTGTTTTGTCACGTGACTCCATATGTTGAAAGCTTAACCCTTTACTGAAAGCCCAGATTCTTCTGAACTGAGATCAGTCAGTTTAAGTGAATTTAAATTATGCCTTTCATATAGCAATGCCAAAATACAACGTCCACGTATGTGTACGTAGGGTCGCACGAGGACACATAGAGAACATATACAGAATATACAGTGTATTAAGTGTATTTATGTATATATGCTGTATGTACGTATGTATTGTATATATGCTGTATGTGTACACACACACACATGCACACACACATACACACACACACACACACACACACACACATATATATATATATATATATATATATATATATATATATATATATATATATATATATATATATCAGTTGCAAAAAGAGCTCTCGCGATTCGCGGCTCTATGTGTGAACGGTCCAAATGCCTGTTTTGGTGAGATATTAGAACTGCCCCTGAACATGTATACTGATTAACACAGTGTTGTATATTGTATAAATGAATGCATGGACTAGTCAAAGTGAAAACCTCACATACCAATCAGAGCAGCAGGGACTCAAAATCATTGACCTTTCTCCTCGATGGAGAAATAATAAAGCACAATTAAGACCAAATACTAAGGAACCATAACAGAAGGTCAATTGTGTGCATAACATTACGTGCGGGGTGTGGGTTTGTGTTTGGCTGGACTGGTCCCAGCTGCACCAGGTCATGGCACCAACTCGGATATGACTCAAATTCCTTCGGGCGATTTGTCCCAGACTGTTGCCATATGTATCTTGTGCATTCCCTGAGGTCTCTCCCACATGGTGCTGTCGTGGCATGCAGACTTGAGGGGTTGCAGCGGACATACTGGCTCCTCTAGTTACACTGATATTTGTGTCGTCTGCTGGCAGTTGGGCACACACACATACACGTGCTGTCATTGTGTTAGGTCTGAGATGCAGAATGACAGGGCTTCACTATGCATCTGGTTTCAAGGTGGGCGAGGAAGAACTGAAGTACCTTAGACAGACAACACAGACTGTCCTCACAGGTTCAAGGTGGGGATATGGGGTACATTCGGAATGGAATACTCGCGTACTGCTTACTCAGTGTTATATGCTGGATATGCGTTTTGTTTTGTTTTTGTTTTTTTTAGGATTATACGCACACACACACAAAAAACTGCAGTATTAAAAATGTTTCAAACAGTGGACTGCATTGTTGTCACATGATCCCAATTCATTGCATGGTTAATTGTCGTGGAGGTTCAAGCCCAGCGCAGTGCACTACACTATTCTGTGCAGTGTGCTAAAATATAGTAGGTCATCCAGGTAATCCTTAAGGTTAGGGATTACATTTAGGAAAAATCATAATAACATCTTTCGTTAGTATGTTTACTTTTCCCTATGGTAACAAAGGTTTTAAATTTCTGTACGATCCATTTTATACGATTTTTACAATTTCACCATCTCTTATGCTTTTTAGGACTTGTCATGAGACCGGGTTAATAGTATCTTAATTTTCTGCATGCACAGAATACCTGCATACTGTATCAGTGCAATGTGCTTCAATCTTCATTTTCCAGTGTAACGAATAAAACGGATGTAATATCAGCTGCAATTTTCACAAATTTATTTATTTATTTATTTTACACTTGTACACAAATGTCGAGTAAAAATGCTAAACAACAACATTTTATTTTGAGATTAAAACTGGATGCCACTCACGTCCACTCCAACAATTTTTGGAGGATTGAAAGGCAGAAATGTGAAGCTTATAATTTTATAAAAGCACTTTCATTAATTCTTCTGTTAGAACTTCTGTACTACTTAAGCAGTAATGTTGTTTAAATTATCGTTTTTATGAGATTTGCGGTTTATTGCATTATGGCATTATGGCAACAATGTTGTAAATTTGAATATAACTTTACACAGAAAAGGCTAGTAAGCAAAAATCATGCTAACACACATCTTGTTTACATCTTGTGGCTACACATTTTAAACACTGTGTATTTTAATGTTTACGGATTGGCCCCAGTTACTGCCATTGTAAGTGCCTCAGTGTAACCTTGATTTTTGCATTTTTTTATTTATTTTTTAAGAAAAATAGGGACAAGTCGATATTAATTTTTGTAATAATCAACATAATGCCACAAATGCTGTCAACTGAGCTTAACTTGTATTGAACCCAGAATATTACTTCAATTAAAAATGCAACATAGTGAGGTTATGTGAAGGTATACTACATTTTAAATTTTGTATTGTTGCATAATGCGAGCTGTTCCACATACTGTACTAGTTTTTTTTTTAAAGTATGCAGTATGCAGTAGGCTACAGTTCATTATGATTGTACTTCATTCCAAGAAGAAATAATAGAAACAGTGTGCAGAGTTGGGTGCATATGCAGAACTGAGTAAATGTAAAATAAATGTACACATACTGTTATTTTTGCTCTCTTTTTTTCAAGTATTCCATTCCAAACAGCCATGCATACAGACAATTTGCACACAAAAGGTATATGGTTCTGAACATACACAAGCAAAATAGTATGACTTGGTATCATGCCATGGGAATCATTAACTTTAAGTTTAAGTTTAACTTTTAACTTTAAAATTAAGTTTTGAGTAAACAAAATTGAAACTAGCAGTATTCATATCTGCACTCTTATATAGCTTGTTTCTTCCCCTTTGTTCTAAGGATGGCTTATGAGGACAGTACATAAAGCTGCATTATTTATCAAGCCTAAACAATACAAAATGTTTTCTTTCGCTGCTTGTTTTGTGTCTTCCACTTGACATCCCATGGATAATGCAGAGACCTTGAGAGCTATAGTGCTCTGCCGCTGTCTGCATCAGTCTTTGTGAACGCTAGTGTTCGTACAATACAAACTGTTCAATGTCTAAAGTACTTGTTCAGGCAGCTACATTTCCATGAATCGAAATTGATTTTGTGTGTACCATGCTGTTGCTATGGTGATTGGTAATAAAAGGAAAGCATAGTTTTTGATTTTCTTCTGTTTGAGAAAAAAAAAACAAACAAAAAAAACAACAAAAAAAAAAAAAAACAATCAGTAGCACTTCTGTGAGCCTATAGATGCCTTTTTAGACAGTATATGATGTCTTGCATATAATGCATATGGGTCATGCCTACCATGCAGAACATTTTCATGTCTCCATCATATATGTTAACTTAATGTAAAATCTTACTGCATCATGTTGCCTTAATTGTTTAAGTTTGCTCAACAATTCTTTTATTTATTATTATTATTATTATTATTATTATTATTATTATTTTTACAGTGTTGTAGCTAACTACTTTTTTAAATATAGCTTGACTGTAGTTTAACTAATGTTATGAGTAGCTTGTATGGCTTCATAGCAGCTTCACCAACACTGATCTGCAATACCTATTTAAAGAAATACTCAAACTAATTTCACTATGAAATCAGCATCATCAATGATTTACTGTGTATTTAATAGTTTTATATTGCACCATAGTGTTTTTATGTGATTACATAATTTGCAACGCTTCTTAAATATACATTGTTGCTTCAGATCAAAGGTTGTAATGTGACTCAGGTTGGTTTGGTTCATGATCGAACTCTTATTAAATTATTTTCTGAAATGCTTATGGAGAAAATTAATGGGCGAAATACTTCAAGAACTAAGACGGCTGAAAAACTGGGCATGTACTGTTGCACTGTGTCACAGAATTTTATAAGCAAGGGCACTATACTATAACAAAGAGTTTCCCTACCCTAACTATTTTATCAACACTAATGTCCTGAAAATCCTGTTTTTGATATTCCCTGTCGCTGTCCCAGATCTATTTGTTTTCACGGAACACTGAAAATGATTGTACTGAGGTGACTGAGCGCCCGGATATTTTCTCAATAGCTTTGAGCAGTTGTCCTCTCCAGCACCCAAAAACCTATTTCTTACATGTCATTGTAATGTGTGATAATCTCAGCCGTTCTATTACGTGACCCCATGAGGACCAAAAAATGCATAAATCAAACAATGAATTGGTAACAAGAATCTATATAGTAGATGCTTGTGCTGCATAGGTGTATGATATATATATATATATATATATATATATATATATATATATATATATATATATATATATATATATATTTACATACATACATTGCATTACTTGTAAACTTGAAAAGAATTAACAATAGGATGCTGTTATGTTGTGAACCAGGGGTTATGTCAAATGCATTCTGTATGAGAGAGCCTTTGATAGTGTGTTACATAAAGAGAAAGTCATGGTTAGAAAGGCATGTGTCTCAGTCACGAAAATGAACAAAAGTGAAGGGAAAGTGAAGGTTTCACTCTATTTCTCCAGTGGAGTGTCAATGACATACAGTAGAGCCAGGGTTGGGAGGGTTACAATTTACACAAGGTTTATTTCTATTTCTTCTGCTTCAAACATACTTCTCTGTCTGCTCGTATGAATGTAACACATCATAAGAAAGTGTTTCACCGCTGTTCAAATGCACTTTGGATCGCATCATTTATATGTATAAATGTTTTCCATCTGAAAGGACTAAATATTAAATGAAACAAATGACAATAAAATGCAAAGTAATCTCTTCAATAATCAAAATACTTTTTGAATGTAACTGTATTCTAAATACCAATGATTTAAATTGTAACTGTAGTGGAATACAGTTACTTATATTTTGTATTTTAAATATGTAATCCCGTTACATGTATTCCGTTACTCCCCAACCCTGAGTAGAGCTGATGAAAAGGAAATTCCAGTGTTCTTAGAAATGTAATATTTGGATTCAGGTTAGTTTCAAACCCTGTTTAATTATTATTATTATTATTATTATTATTATTATTATTATTATTATTTATTTATCTCATTTATATAATTTTTAACAGCAAATTTTAAACTAGGCTAAGGTGATCTGCTGGTCTTCATAAAGTCATCAATTTCGAATCATGCATATCATGATTTTTTTTTAAGGGTTGTTACCTTTTGACAACCTAAATTAAGAGATCAGGATGGTTACACTGCCCTTTAATAGAAAAAAAAAGAAAAAAAAAAAGAAAAAACGAATCTTTGTTAATATAGAAATTGATTACATGTTCATCCTTTTAGAGGCAATATGCAAATATCATTGCCTCTATGAATCACAATTTTAATATATTTTTTTTTGAATAAATTAAAAGATGCAGACAGAAAAATAAGGGGTTCCTTTAAACTAAAGAGTTGTCAACACACTGAAAACATGAAATTATCCTTTATCAAGAGCTCAAGAAAAATGTAATCAAAAATTATATATATATCTATATATATATATATATATATATATATATAAATTTAATAATGTGAGTGGAGCTGACAGCAGGTGGCTTTTACTATAATAACTGGATAAGAGCCAGTTCACCATGTTACCTGCAGAGAACATGAACTCTGTTACACAAGCTTTAAGAGGACAAATCCTGCTGAGTTTGGGATGGCATGGACATCTTTGCATGAGATCCATTCTTCTTTTTTTGTTTTGTTGTTGTTGTTGTTGCTAATGCTCCAAAACTGCAGAGCTGACAAGAGCAAATGGAGAGATGGAGACGCCCTCATAAATGTTGAAATGTTCCTAATCGACTCTTATGAGGTTTCAGTTGGGCTGTGAATTCAGTTATTGTTCCACTGTCAGAATTCATATTGCAAACTAAATTAAATTTGGAAAATTAGCAATAGTGTTCAACCGATATGGGTTTTTTAATGGCCGATGCCGATATCCAGAGAGCAGGGTGGCCGATAGGCCGATACAATGCCGATATATCACACACTTTAATATAGTAAATAACATTATGTGGCATGGGGGGGTGTGGTCATGTGTCTGTCTGCGGGAGAGGGAAAGCGGTAAGGCTCCTCACCTGGGCTGTAATCACTCTAACACCTGTCTCTCATTATAGTGATGGTGGAGGGAGACCTGATAAGGCTCGCCAGAGGAGAGAGAGAGAGAGAGTAGCCCAGAACAACAGATCTTTCAAGAGAGGAAGCTATTTTGAGTTGGCCACCCAGAACCATTTTTCTCCTGACTCCTCCATTGCCCACAAACCTGTCATTATCACACATATAAAATTGCTAAAACATATTTAGCACTATATTTACTAAATTTTTCACAAATCTAAAAAATAATATTGTATTTTAAATGGTACATAGCAGTTTCTTGAGATTTCTGTTTAGTCATCAAATTTTAGTAATTTATTTGAAGAAATTGTTAATATATTAGGAAGAAGGAAATAACAGTACCCTGTCATCCAGCAACCAAGGATGGCATGTCCATGTTAGCAATCGCATTTTCCATTGCATAGTGCATAGTGAATAAGACATTTACTTATAACACACATGAAGCACAGCTGACTTGCTACCTTCCTGCCTAATCTGTTAATGGCTTAACTGATATCTGTTTTGAATGAATGGAACTCTTAAGGAAACTGGTCTCCGAACAGTTTGAAAAGCACCTTATTTTCATCCTACCTCTGTATACAGCCTCCGGAGGCATCATTTCCTGGTTTCAGATGCAACCATGAAGTTGCACTCAGGTGCTCGTGTGGATCCAGCAATCTCCTGACAGTTCAAACGACCTGGATCGGCTAGTTGGATTGTCGTCTTGATTTGTGAATCAGAGGAACTTTTGATCCTGATCCTGATTCTGAAGTTTTGATTCTGGCTGATAGAATAAGTGCTTCAGAGGAAGATATTAGATGAGCGCTCGATGGGAAGAAAACACTGGATTTTCATGAGGTTCATGAATGACATACACTATATTGCCAAAAGTATTCGCTCATCTGCCTTTAGACGCATATGAACTTAAGTGACATCCCATTCTTAATCCATAGGGTTTAATATGACGTCGGCCCACCCTTTGCAGCTATAACAGCTTCAACTCTTCTGGGAAGGCTTTCCACAAGGTTTAGGAGTGTGTTTATGGGAATTCTTGACCATTCTTCCAGAAGCGCATTTGTGGGGTCAGACACTGATGTTGGACGAGAAGGCCAGGCTCGCAGTCTTCGCTCTAATTCATCCCAAAGGTGCTCTATCGGGTTGAGGTCAGGACTCTGTGCAGGCCAGTCAAGTTCTTCCACACCAAACTCGCTCATCCATGTCTTTATGGACCTTGCTTTGTGCACTGGTGCGCAGTCATGTTGGAACAGGAGGGGGCCATCCCCAAACTGTTCCCACAAAGTTGGGAGCATGGAATTGTCCAAAATCTCTTGGTATGCTGAAGCATTCAGAGTTCCTTTCACTGGAACTAAGGGGCCAAGCCCAGCTCCTGAAAAACAAACCCACACCATAATCCCTCCTCCACCAAACTTCACAGTTGGCACAATGCAGTCAGACAAGTACCGTTCTCCTGGCAACCGCCAAACCCAGACTCGTCCATCAGATTGCCAGATGGAGAAGCGTGATTCGTCACTCCAGAGAACGCGTCTCCACTGCTCTAGAGTCCAGTGGTGGCGTGCTTTACACCACTGCATCAGACGCTTTGCATTGCACTTGGTGATGTATGGCTTGGATGCAGCTGCTCGGCCATGGAAACCCATTCCATGAAGCTCTCTACGCACTGTTCTTGAGCTAATCTGAAGGCCACATGATCTTTGGAGGTCTGTAGCGATTGACCCCGCTCTGTCATTTTACGTGGCCTACCACTTTGTGGCTGAGTTGCTGTCATTCCCAATCGCTTCCACTTTGTTATAATACCACTGACAGTTGACTGTGGAATATTTAGTAGCGAGGAAATTTCACGACTGGACTTGTTGCACAGGTGGCATCCTATCACAGTACCACGCTGGAATTCACTGAGCTCCTGAGAGCGGCCCATTCTTTCACAAATGTTTGTAGAAGCAGTCTGCATGCTTAGGTGCTTCATTTTATACACCTGTGGCCATGGAAGTGATTGGAACACCTGAATTCAATTTTTTGGATGGGTGAGCGAATACTTTTGGCAATATAGTGTATGTTTAAATGAGATATCTGCATATTTGCAAAGGATATATAATACAAGTTTTATTGATATTTGCCTTTTATCATTAGAAAAGTTACAGGGAACTGTTGAGGAGAGGCTGTTAGAAAACGTGCTTTAGAGGTAAATAAATGAGCGTTCCACAGGATGCTGGATCTGCTGAAGTTGTGTGAGGTTGGTTTATTACATCTGTTTAAATGAGATATGCTCATATTTGCAGATGGTATATGATATTAGTTTTATTGATATTTCCCTTTTTTATCATTAGACAAGACAGTTAAAAGCTGCAGAGAACTGTTGAGGAGAGAGAGGGAGAATGAAACAGGTGAGCACTTTAACATTATGAGCTCAAACGCGTCTGCCGTGGCTCTGATATGCGGACCGTTTAAATGACACTGTGTTGCACACCAGTCTATTACTGTAGTAACATGATGGCATGTAACAACAAAACGAACCGTGACTGGTAGTTTACATGTCTCAGTCACTTCACATGCAAGCAGGCGATTTTCGGCGCCCTCAAGAACAAAATCGGCCAAACGGGAAAATGCTGATAATTAAAAAAGTCAGAATATCGGCCGATTTATCGGCCTCGGCTGATAGTTAGCACTGCTAGAAATTATTGTAATCAGTATTTTTTCCCTTATTTTCCAATAAAATATCTACAGTAAACGTGCTTAAAACAAGGTACATTTACATGAGATGCAAAACTGTGTAAGATTTGTTTTCAGAGAATTGCAACCACTGTATGTTTCTGCCCTCAGCACGGTCAAGCTTGTGTTTTTTGTTTAACCCAGCATTTAAGCACAGCAAGATTTAAACAGATTCCTTTATCTGGAAACAGAACTGCATTCATGAATGTGATCTCACTGTAAAGAACAATCACAAGTCTCTTTAATATCTCAATTGTTTCTCCTAGTTAGCAATGAAATTAAATGGAGAGCAAATGGACACGTCTGCTTAAGTCTCCAGCTTCTCAGATTTTTTTCCTGAGAAAAAAAGACCCCAGTAATCTTACATGTGACTCCATAAATTTCAGAAGAGATCTCAACAGTGTTTTAATCTGTGCACGGATTTACCAAGATACCTAAATCTCTAATCAAACGATCTTAAAAACATTTCTCATCAACAACTCTGAGCTATGCTATGCTACACTCCTACTGTATGTCAACAATTTCTGTCTCATTTCTTTCTGTTTGTAGGAGAAATGTCTGAGACTAAGTTGATTCTTTAAACATACTGTAACTGAGAACTCCATTAAGTTTCTTGAGCTATAAAGAGCAACCTCTGAGCAATCAAATCTTCTTCTAGGATAGTTGAGTGAGAGAGAGAGAGCGACCTGGGAAACATTAGTACCTTTCACATCGTTCTAATTATGATTAAGACACAATCTGGCAGCTGATGAAGTATGATCAATAACACTCCATCAAGTAGTTTCCCATACCGTTTTTTTGATCCGATCACCTGTGATGTATTCAAAATCCAGAGTGAACGGGAAGAAGATGTTGTTAAATATTCTAGATTTCCTCACGCCGCAAATTGCTCTTTGTCAGGGAAATGTAAATCAACATGGCAGATTGATGGAGGTGCACTGGCAGGCTGCACTTTTATTTGACGCTCAGGCAAAAAGCTGTGCTGAGGTGTCATTACAATGCAGCCTGATATCATTAAAATTCTGCGGCTGTGGCAAATGTTTTGCAAAATGAAATTACATGGTTCCTTTTACGTATCAGGGCAGTTACCTGGCGAAATGTCCACTGAGTGGCACTAAAAGTGAGTTAAATGTTCTCCAAAACAGATTAGGTTTTTTAACCTCCTCAGACCCCCGCGTGACTGCTGTGTGCATTTTCCATTTCCCCTTTTTGATTTGTAACTAGCAGCACCTAATAAACAAGCAAAACAATTCATGTCCACATATGTGGACAGTGGGACTAAGTTGCAAAATTGTGAGTAATACCAAGCTATAGAAAGTCAGATTTATTTCATCAAATATTTTATTATGTGTTCAGGAGTGTTGGTTATTCATGTTTTTGAGACGTTATAGACATTACAGCTGATTTTCTATATAGCTGAATAAATAATTCTGATACAAGTAATGGCCAGCATCATCAAATCACTGCCAACCATGTTAAAATAATTTTTTTCTTTATAAAATTCTGAATCTATGAACTGATTATCATTGTCCTATGTCTGCCAAAAATATTGAGTGGTCCAGACTAAACTAAACATTTGGTTGGATTTTAGGAGTGAATGCACTTAGCTGCATAGAAAGCTATAGGATGCATCCTTGCTCCCTGTTTAGTGAATGACTTAAACCTCCAGTGTGCTGTCTGTCTGCACTGGTCTCAGAACAGTTCGAATTGCACCTTATTTTCTTCCTAACTCCATATAAAGCCCCTGAAAGCAACATTTTTCAGTTTTTGAATGAAAACATTCTCAATGTGAAAATGCACAGTAAATATATAGGAATGCATTTACTAACGTTAATGAATAGAACCATATTGTACAGTGATAACAAAATAAAATAGAACACAATTTATATTAAAATGAAGCAAAATGACCCACAGATGTGTTATAGTTGAAAATTATTCAAAATAACTAACATGATTTTTCAACTTTTGAGGGAATAAGTTCCTGTTGTCCACATACAGTATGTGGACTTCATGTTCATCAGCACACTGATGCGCAAAACATGAATGGATTTTTTTACTCTTTACAACTAAAAAGGTTTCAATACCAGAGGCACTTTTTCTGGCGCTGCACCTGTAGAAGTTCTTCATGGAAATCGAAATCGTCATGCTGTTGTGTCACATGACGTGGTGCGGCAGAAGTTTAACCCTTAAATGACAGGACAGGGGTCGCATGATGTTAAAGTTAACAAAACTGACTCCCTACCCTAAACTTTAAACCTAAACCTAACCGATACTGTCAGAAAAAGCAAATGTGAGATGAAAAATGTTATTTCATTTTGTGATGCTTCTATGACACTTTCGACTAACTTCAGCATAACAGTGATGCTCTGCTCCTGACATTAGTGTGACCCTGAGAGTTTGTTGTTCTCATCTAAGCAGGGATGGTGGTGTTGATTTTTTCCATCCCGTGTGTGTAAAAGCGCAGTGTGGTCTCTTACCCATCTGTTAGACACAGATCATTAGGATGCGATAGAGATACCTTCCAAAACAAACCCGGTCTGCGCTTAGAGAGTGAGAGAGAGAAGGCTGGCGGTAAACAGCAGAGCAACATGACAGCTTCACTCTCACTATCGATAAATTCTCCGGGCTTCGCCAGACGCCTGCACACACCTGTAGGCAAGAAACAGAAAGAGAGAGAGAGAGAGAGAGAGAGAGAGAGAGAGAGAGAGAGAGAGCGCAAGCTGTCTCATGACCCTGTAAAAGCAGATGACCCAGAACAGGTATAGCAGTGAACTAGTGGGTACTGAATGAAAATAATAACCAACCTTCAAATCTAGCCCATGCTTTATAAACTCTCCATGCACTGTTCCATCACAGATGGTTTAGAATGGAATACTAGCTACTACTAGTGAAGTGCCAGTCTGGTCGGCTTATCGACTAGTTATCCATCAACTGACTATTCGATTAGTGGGGTCGACTACTAACATTAAAATGTTTAAGTGGTGGTGGTTTTAGTTGGAGACACAGTGATGTTGCTGATTTCGTGAACTAAATGTTGTGTACCTGCAGTCTTATAGTTATGCGCTTTTGAATGCGCTGTGAGGATCACCCTGAGACTCCCAGGTGCTCTGCTTAGATTGAAGCGTGTCATTGTGCGTTCAGGATTTGCATAAGCGGTTTTGTTCCACTCTGTATTGGAACATTTCGTATTTCATACTTCTCTAACTTTGATGGTTTTGTGCTATACGATGTTTTAGTAATCTAGCCTATTCATTTGTTGAACATCCTTTAGTTACCATGTTGAAGTGCTGCACTTAGTGTCCGTATCCCTTTGAAACGCATCTGATCAGTAACACTTGAACATAGAAGAGCCTAATTATACTTTTATGGACTCTTTAACACCGACTAGTCATTAATTCAGACTATCCACTGACTAGTTGATTATGAAAATTGGTATTTTTGCACATCCCTACTTACTACTTATTGAATACTGTGCAATATACACTCCATTTTTAATTTTGCATTACAATTTGTGTAAAAATGTATATAAATTATGTATTATCTTTTTTGCAATATGTATTAAAAAATGTGTCAAATGCATCATGTGGAACTTTCACCTCCACATGAAAAGTATTGAAGTTAAGCATCATGGAACAGCAATATCATGAGGTTGCTACAGTAGGAGGCAAAAAAGTGAGAAACTGCACACAGTAAACAGTGAAAATATGTATTTGAGCTCTGGAAAGAAATGTCACGCCTGTTGCTTTGATACTTTGTAAAGAGAAAGAAAGCCGTTGAATGTGGGTTCACAAAACGTAACCTTCTCAGATGCTTTGGGTAAATTTAAATAAGTTCAAGAACTGAGGCATCGTGGCAACAAAGAAATAATGACAAAATATAAGGCATTCAAGATTTTTTTATCAAGTTTGACAGCATTTCTTGAATCTTTTTTTTTTTTTTTTTTTTTTTTAAGGTAATAATTAGCAAAATTATATTTTGCAGTTTCCTTAACCTAAATGTCCACTGTGTGGTGCTTAAAGTGAGTTAAATGTTCTCCCAAACATTTGAGGTTTTTAAGGTTAATGCTCTATTAAGTTTTATATCAACAAAACCGACATCCCTACCCTAAACCTTAAACCTAAACCTAAACGATAGTGTCATAAAAAGCAAATGTGAGATGAAAAACGCAAATGCTAAAGCAATTATTTTGTGGTGCTTCTATGATACTTTCGGCTCACGTGTCAACTGACGTGTCGACTCTCGTGTGCTTCAGGACTCCTATCGCCGACCTTTGCTTTGCAAGTGCAACGCTCTCAGTTGATGATGTAATGCGAATGTTCAAATGTATCACCTTACAAGTCATGCACTATAGTAAAAGTGTTTAAATTGTGTGAGTAGAGTGAAAAGTAGGTGTTTATGAATTGATAATCTGCCATTTTACTTGTGATTTGTGTGAAAGTGAATAAAAGTGATTGTTGTTGTAGCGCCTCTAGTGTTCATTCCACCAGGAAACTGCCGCAATATGTACAACTAGCCACATAAAAATCATTTAGCAAAAATGTAGGTATATAAATGAGATGGGGTTGTGTTGGGAAAACAGTTTAGGATATTTTGTTCTTTCCCTATGTATAGGACCTGTACTTACACTAGACAATAGCTACCCAAGTGCCAAAACAGCTGCCAAGTGGAATGAGGTTTAAAAAGACTTTGGTTCCAAAGACAATTGCCTCATCATAATATATACAATATTGTACAGCCTGTACTGTATGTCTGTTGCAAGTTAAATGTCCACAGTGCCATTTCCTGTTAAAAAATAAACAATTACTAAGATACTTAATATGATAGTACCAAGTACCAAGATACTTTTATTGTTCTCCAATTCGAAAATAAATACTATACTGTATATACTATAAAAGTTATACTGTATTAAGATAAATAATGTACTGTCATGTCGAGCTAAATCTTACAAGAAGTTTGAAGGAGCTCTCAGATGTTTGTAAGACCTGTACTGTTTTTTATTTTTTTATTTTATCCCCTTTTTCTCCTCAATTTTGGAATGCCCAATTCCCACTACATAATAGGTCCTCACACCTCAATCCGGATGGCGGAGGACAAGTCTCAGTTACCTCCGCTTTTGAGACGGTCAATCCGCGCATCTTATCATGTGGCTCGCTGTGCATGACACCGCGGAGACTCAGAGCATGTGGAGGCTCATGCTATTCTTCACGATCCA
Source organism: Myxocyprinus asiaticus (assembly GCF_019703515.2). NCBI lineage: Eukaryota > Metazoa > Chordata > Actinopteri > Cypriniformes > Catostomidae > Myxocyprinus > Myxocyprinus asiaticus. The sequence goes on along the minus strand of NC_059376.1, from coordinate 40,411,157 downwards.
CGCACAACTTACCGCGGCCCACTGAGAGCGAGAACCACTTAACTGCGACCATGAGGAGGTTACCCTTTGTGACTCCACTCTCCCTAGCAACCGGACCAATTTGGTTGCTTAGGAGACCTGGCTGGAGTCACTCAGCACACCCTAGATTCGAACTCGCAACTCCAGGGGTGGTAGTCAGCGTCAATACTTGCTGAGCTACCCAGGCCCCGACCTGTACTGTTTAACAATAAAATGCTTCCCATGTTATCCTCCAAAAACAGTGAACTGAGATTTGACAAATGGCACATGCACTCTCAATAAGCTTTTTATCTTTCTGAGTATTTAATCTCACTTTTTGTAAGTTCCAAAAGATCTACGAACCAATTGTTTTTGAGAAATCAGTGCACACAGTCTGGTGTCGCATAATTGAAAACTCTCCTTGATTTCAGTGTCTGAGGTTCACGCACTGCATATTTCACAGAGAAACCACAGATCTCGCAAACAATGTTTGAATTATTTACGTGGTGCTTCATGGAGCCTGTTGATTTTAAGACATGTAACGTGTATTTGGCAAACATGAGAAAATCCGCTCAGTGTTGCAGTTTTTTTTCACTTCTGCTGTTCTCCCGAGAACAAACAGTGAGTGCTAAGATTGTGAAGGCATTATTATTTATTTTAAAATCTGGTGCTGAACTTTCTGAGACATTGTGTGATTTTCACTTCCTCTGTGTCCTACTACCTGCCTTATATAATCCCAGCGGCCACAGTAATTGAGACTCAAGAGGGCTATTAATTACATTTCCACATAATAAACAATTACAATGAATTTGCTCCTACCTGCGTTATCCTAGTATGCAGAAAACAGCAAACAGCCCAAGAAAACCTGTTCTGCTTAGAGTAATAGAATAGTGTACTAAGTAAACAGTTAGTTTAGAAAAGCAAAAGAGAGATAGGTTGCAATCGTATTACGGTGTGAAATGTTATGTTTATTGAAAAAGTCAAGGCCTCCGAGCCATTTTAAAGGCCTTTCGTACAACCAGACAAAAATGTTCAGAAAAGTAGTTTGTTGAAAGCTGTAAAGTGCTGTCTCTTCCCAGCTGACTATTCAAAGCCTCACAGAATGAAATAGACGGTTTTTAAAGCTTCTTTGATTCCTGGTTGTGGCTTGCAGGAAATCATAAACACAGTTTTCAAGGTTTGAGACCAGAGTCTGTGTTTGAAATCTCTGATATACTGTGTGTGTGTGTGTGTATATATATATATATATATATATATACTGTATATGAGACATCACATTGCCTTTGCTTCTCTTACCTCATTGCTGTTGTACGTATTATTTTATGTGTCTTTTTGCAAGATGAATATAAAGGTGGAGACTTGTTGGTGTTTAATGTTTTGTTATGTTGAGCTTTAGAAGAATTTTAGGGGTTACCATCATGGTGAAGAGTGGAGCTTGAGCCCATGTTGAGGACCAGAACAATTTCAAGTACTCTAAATATTGTTTTATACATTTAGCAATTTCTGTGCTAACCAGAGCATAGTAACCAAGATGCAATCAGTAGTGCTTCCCACCAGCATGTATTTAGCATGCTAACGTTTCCTGTCACTAGCTAGCGTATCACTAAAAGAGTAGATTTTTTTACTTAATTGAGTTAGGTTCTGTCTACTTGAAGTATTTAAGTTGAAAATACATTGTAATGTAAATTTAACAAACATGTGGAACCGCACGGTCAATGACTGAATCAAGTTCAGCCGAAGAGGTTTTTTTTTCTTTGTAGCTGAGTGCAATATTTGTGTTTTTGAGCTAAATCTTTTGGTGCCACAGATATGACCTCTAAAAAAAAATTTAAAAAATAAATGCTATTGCAGTACAGTGATGGTACCAGATGATTATACATGCTACTTTGATATAAACCATGGCACTGAATGATTACCATTTCCAAATACTATGGTCTTCACAAGGTACTTTTGAAATGCCATAGTACTTCCAATGTCCAAAAACATGCTTATGCCATGGTACTTTTCACACTTTGACACCTGCTCAGATAATGTTGTTTTGGGGAATTTGATGAGAAATGTTTTAGTTCACACTGTCCTTTGATTGCAGATCTGATTGCAAATCTTCGCACAGTTTGTGAATTCTCTTCTAAAACTTTACTCTCCATTCAATCTAATTTTATCAATTTAATCTAACCGAGACCTTTTCTATGTAATCACATTCATGAATGTGGCTCTGTTTGCTGAAAAAGGAATCTGTTTCTTTCCTATGGGTAATCTAACAACTTCTACATATTTTAACATGATCTTTTTAAAACAAGAGTTAAAATTGCCATTGTAAAACTGTTAGGTTGGCAATAAACATATAAGACTGAAAGTAGAAAATTCAAACTAAGCATGCCAGTATTCATTTTCCAGTTCTAATTAAGTCACAAATTCAACTTGACCTGTTTTCTTGTTGTTAATGTGTGTTGTGACCTTGGAAAATCGCAGCAATTGTTTAGTCACACTTTAATTCACACCACTGTGCTCTTTGCTGTTGTTTTGCGCTGCGTTTGCCCTCCGGAGGCCCCAAAATGATGTGAGCCCAAGCTGTGCCTCTCTTCATCAGAATAACAATGTCTCGACGCATTGCCACAATTAATCAGAGATTGTGACTGAAATTCATCAAGACAGCAGTACACAGAACTGGTTTAAGTGATTTAAAATGGTCAACTGCAACATGAAGAAAGCTTGGAATCAATAATACAACAAACCCTGGAATGCAATAAAAGAGAGTATATTATACTGTCACATTGGCATACTGCAACTTTAAAAAGCAAGCTGAAATGGCCTGCTATTTTGTTTTGATATGCTGCAGAAAAAATTAAAAAGTTAACTGATACCAGATCACATAAACACAACATTTAAGATAATTTAAGCTTATTTTAAAGAGACCTTCAAGTCCCTGTTGCGACAAAACTAATAATTCTAATATTCCTTTAAAAGAATATTAGAATTATGTCATTATTTACTCACCCTCATGCGGTTCCAAACCCGTATGGCCCTCTTTCTTCCATGGAACACAAAGGGAAAAAGAGTAAACAAATGACTTAAATTTCTGTCTGTTCCTCACACAAAGCTATTGCATGAATTCAGAAGACTTGTATACATCACACAAGCCATATGGACTATTTTTAAGATACTTTTTAAGGTACTTTTGTGCTTTTGCATCTTCTTTAAAGTTTGAAAGTTGCAGTTTATATTCTTTGTAATTGAATACAAAGAAAACATACAAACAAACAAACAAACAGTACATTCTTAAAAATTTCACCTTTTATGTATGAAGAAAGTCCTATGGGTTTGGAATGACACAAGAGTGTGTAAATGTTGACATATTCCTTTAAGACTCCTGTAGCTGCACCGAGATTTCCTTTAGCAAGACTTTATTCCAATGCAATACAAAAAGAGTTCTGATGAAGATAACATAATATCCAATAGCAATCCAAGATTCAATAAGATGAAAAGAATCAAATAGGAATGTCAATTTATTCAATATAATCTTATTTGATTCTTATTTGATTCCTTTAGGATCCTATAGGATTGGAAGCAAATCTAAATTATGTACATGTTACTTTAGGATTCTGAGACTTGAGTTGGCTTTTTATGTAGGGATTCTTTAAAATAGACCAAAGTAAAAAGCTCCATAGAGTGTTTACTTTGGCACAAATCTTGGCACAAAACGTTACTGTTTTTTTTTTTAAAGAGGATTATATTTTCACTGTGTTGTGTGTTTGATTTTATAATTCATCAAACAAAGCTTGATCTATTTATTGGCATCCAGCTGGCATATGTAAACAATTATTCATGCCTATATTTAGAATCTTACAAATTCCGGTTTGACTCTTGTAGAAGTATAAAAGATTTCCAAGTCTTCCCGTTCGCTGCCTGAGATCAAATGGCAAGCTGTTCGTGTAATCAAATGAGCTCTACGTTTGGATGGCATTTTCTGGTGCATTATAAAATCCCTCTCCACTGGGGTTTTGCATGATTCAGAATGACAGGATGCAGAATTTAAGTTCAAAATTGAGTTCAAAAAGTAGAATTAAAATGAAATGAAATGAAATGGATATTGAACTGTTGTTGAAGTGTAGTTTTTAATAATGCACTAATAATGCATTTTTTGTCTATGATTACCTATTAATGTGCTATCATACACAACACATGGGGTATTTCCAGAAGCATTAGATAATAGTAATAATCAATGTTAATAATGTTTATAATAATTAATATTTCATTGTGTTTAATATTACTATATTTAAATGATACAATGAATTGGCTATGGAATCTTCTAAACCTCATGTTTATTATTATTACACTTAATACCAGTATTTAGTCTTATAAAGGTTACCTATGTTTCTTAATAAAGTAATAAAGTAATGTGGTGGACAGTTGTGGTTCTGTAGTTATGGCCTAATTATAATCTGTTTTGATGCCTGTGTTAATTGCTTTGGCAGTGTTTTGCTGTGTATAAAATGTCTTTGCAGTTTTAGATTGTTGACCTTTTCTACATATCAGGGAATAAACAGGCATGATTAGTTAAAGAATGATGTACCGGTAATTATTTGTTTTGTTGCAAAACCTTTTTTATCTGTGTAGTGCTTTTCACAATACAAATCGTTTCAAAGCAGCTTCACTTTAACTTTTGCAAAGCCCTATTTGGACGGAATTCGTTTTTCGAACATACTGTATGTCTGTAAAATAATTGCTCATACGGACATCTGGAATGTTTACTGTCAGTTTGCACAGGATAAGCAATGTCTGTAGAAATTGCCGAGATGGCCACGTCTTTGTGATTTACGAGTTGTTGCCATGTCGATGCCCCATGCATCGTACGTAAACAAATTCCGACATTGTTTCTCATGGCAAGACAACATGGCAAAATATTCTGAAACTGTGCACTGTTTGAGGGAGGTCCCATATTAATGTGTTATAACTTTACAGTAGTGACAATAACTCTAATAACTATGGTATTTTGGTGGAAAATATGGTTACCATTACTTTAAGGGCTTATTTAAGAGTTAAACTTTATCCTTAAATCTTAACAGATCTATTGCAGTATTTATTTAGCTCATTACTTTTGCAGCAATTAGGTTATTAAATATTCACATTATGGGTCACTTGGAAATGCATATGCTAGGCTAGGCTACCTACTGCAGAATAAATCTTGTCTAATGTTGCCACCAGCCTTACACCTTGTCTACACAGGATGCAAGAGAATGTTCTAAAAAGTCTCTCATCGGCCATTTGTCTTGTTGGGAGGAGTAGCGCCAGTGCGTGCAGTGCGAAATAAAGCAAGGCATCTGTTTACTTTTGTGACTGAAGCATCCGGATGCATCTAGTGTAGACAATATCATTGATTCTAATGGGAACGATATGTTGTTGTCGCGTTGCCACGCTCGCATCTGATGTAGACGGTATAAATCTTTTGATAAATGATTTGCGTTTTCTTGATGTTTTCATATTGCATCCGTGGGCTCTGCATCCCCATAAATTACTACCACACAATGAACTTAAGGTAAAACAAAACTGGATCCAGGAGCGCCTCGATACTTTAAACAGTGCAGAAATATCAGCAAAACTCCTGGGTAATATTTACCCTTATATTAATTCTCACAGGATTTCTATAACCTGGGATTCTTTTTACCAGGAGTTATATAGAAGATAAAATATCCTGTAATCTTTACTGGCACTGGAATCGTGCAGTCCATAAAAAGTCCATAAAAATGACTGGTACGACCGATTCTCACAGGGTTAAAATCCTGGAGAAGCTTTGGTAATTATTACATTACCCCACATCCCCTTATAAAATAAATCCTATCTGAATGAAAATTCCCGTTTGTGTCCTCTGTTGTGTGACTGTGTTGAATTTCTTTGCAAAAAAATTTCGTAGCATTACAATTAAAATTTCAATTCAACATCCAATAGGGCTTGGTCAGTTCCATTAAAATTCCAATTCGTGGATTTTTCTCAGACTGTGATGACACGTTTTATGCCTTATTTAGCAGCATAAATCTAGGATACATTTATACATACATTATATATGTATGTTCATATAGGTGAATGGGTGTTCAGACCCATTCATTTTTTTTCACATTTTGTTATGCTGCAGCCTTATGCTAAAATCCTTTAAATATTTATGTTTTTCATATCAATCACACTCCGTACCCCATAATGACAAAGCAAAAACCATATTTTTATAACTTAGCACATTTATTAAAAAGAAAAAACTGAACTCTCACATTGACATAAGTATTCAGACCCTTAGCTCAGTACTTAATTGAAGCACCATTGGCAGCGATTACAGTCTCAAGTCATTTTGGGTATGATGCGACAAGCTTTGCACACCTGGATTTGGGGGTTTTCTGTTATTCTTCTCTGCAGATCCTCTCAAGCTCTGTCAGGTTGGATGGGGTCCATCGGTGGACAGCCATTTTCAGGTCTCTCCAGAGATGTTCGATTGGGTTCAAGTCCGGGCTCTGGCTAGGCCACTCAAGGACATTCACAGAGTTGTCCATAAGCCACTCTTGCGTTGTCTTGGCTGTGTGCTTTGGGTCATTGTCTTGTTGGAAGGTGAACATGTAAGAACGTGCATGTAAACATGCTTATAGTTTACTTCCTCATTCCAAACCCGAAAATGTGAAAACAGCTCGTTCTTGGATTCAGAATTTTGCTACTGCATTGTATTCTCCATACTCTTTTTATCAATGATAGTTCAGGATGTCTGTATGCTAGCGAGTGCACCAATAACGAGCTTCGACGTTGCTAATCAACTGTCAGATCAAAGTGTGGACTCGCAGACCCACAAGGGTTTGGCAGCCGCAGTCTCCAACCTCCCTGTTTTTAGAGACCAATTAACACCTGCCTTCACCTAATTGCCTGATGCCCTCCACACAGCAAAAATGCTTAGCAGGTGATTAGCGATGCAAAATAGGCACTTGCAAAGCCAGCCATCCAAAGCCTGCGTTTAAAAATTCAGCCAATCATTTGGGAGACTGTTCCCCAGGTAAGGCTCTCTGCGAGGTCAGGATGAAGCCTGCCAAGTGGATTTTGAGACTGTGAGCGTTGCTGAATTAAGATACAAAGAAATGTTCCTCAACAGTGTGCAGTCCAGTGTGGACTTTTAGATGTTCTGAGCACTGTCGACTAACACATTTTCCAAACAGTAGGTGTCATGTACTGTAGGTTGAATGGCTTGTAACATTCTCCACTGGAAATGTTGAGCTTCATTGCTCGTTATACAGCACTTTTCACATGGAATTTAAAGCAATGCCATGTTGAGATCTGAGTGTGTTTGAAAATGTGTGAACTTTTATCAGTCAAATCACTGATTATACTCTAGTTATTATACTATGATATGTCTTATTGTGGTTGCCTTATTTTGACAGAACTTGTGAGATTAACTCATGAATTTATTCTGAAGAAAATGTGAATGATGCAGTCTGTGCAAATCGAATTGGCATGATGCTAGGGTGTTGTGGGTGTTGTTAGGGGGTTGCTAGGTGGTTGTTAGGGTGTTCTGGGTAGTTACTAGGTGGTTGCTTACTGGCTCAATTCAAAAGAGCCCACCTCTAAGTCTTTATGATATTCTTGTCTCTAGATATGGCTTGAGTCCCTCCTTCAGTGTACATCTATGAGATTTTTTTTTTTTTTCCACCAGTTTTATTATTGCCTAGGTAAAAATCGTAGGTTTGATTGCTTAGAAACATGAGACAGAAACAGATATCATGGATGTTTGTAGCATAAACAGTGTGGAATTCAAACAGAGTCCTTCCCTAAGTATGGTACTGTAAGTGTAAGAGTAATAAGTGGAATATAGATCATTGACAGATAAGGTCATCTGAACTGATAACAATGAGAAATCTTTTAAATATCTAAATTTAAACACGTGTCAAGCTCGTAGAAATGTAATCTTTGTGTCCATGATTTTTTCATAATTTTTTTTTTAAATATTTAAAGCATTAAAAATAAAAAATAAAAACTAATTATATATATATATATATATATATATATATATAGATGACTTTATAAATGTAAAGTGGTATAACCATCAAGTAAAACCTGTTAAAATATGTTCCTTGTACCTTGAATACACGTGAGTGTACACAATAATTGTTTTCAGAAGTTTTTAAATATATTTTAAATATTATAAGGTAAATACTATTTTTACACAAATCATTATCTCTCTCTCTCTCTCTCTCTCTCTCTCTCTCTCTCTCTCTCTCTCTATATATATATATACACACACTACTTTATTAAATTTTAGTTTTATAATGAAATAAATTAATATGGTGGCACAATTATATTTTTGTCTACAAAACTAATTTCAAACATTTAAGCATACGCCTTCAGATCAAAAGATTTTTAGATCATGAGAAACATTTCAGTTGTGTTTCAAAACTTTTGACCGGTCGTGTGTTTATATATATGTGTCTTTTAATGTGTCTTTTAATGAAAATGTCAAAAGATCTGATATAAATATTTAAAAAAAATTTAAGACTTCAAAATGTAAAATATTTGTAAAAACTTCACACAGTCATGATGGTCTAAAGTGTTCCTCTCTGTTTTAAGTTTATTTATTATTTTTTATTTTTTACAAATAATAATAGAACACTATTCCAAACTGCCTATGCCAACATTTCTTCTTTCAAGAATTCAGCTTTTAATGAGACTCTTATTAATTATATATATATATATATATATATATATATATATATATATATATATATATATATATATATATATATATATATAAACTGTCTACAGACAGTTACACCACTTAGACATACGTCCCTGATAAAATATCAAAATGACTTTGAAATGAGAAATTGAAAACATGTTCATCATAGTACAGGTGTATTCAAATAATTGTTTTGTGTGATTGTAATTAATTTTTATTACCTAATAGATCTGTAAAAAAAAAAAAAAAAAGGGTTGATCCATATAAAGCCCTGCATTCATCAAAGTGTTTATCAACAAATACTGGTAAAAATTTGAAAGTGATTCATAATATCACAAGCCACTAAATGATAGAGTATAAATGTTGCACGCCAGTTACTCAGCAATTTAAGGACGAGAACACACAGTTCTTTGCTTTTAGTTTAGATTTGCTCATAGATCTAGAGTATGACATGCTATAAACACATACTCAAGTAAACAACCTTGGCCTGACAATTGAGCCGTTTCATCGATCTCTGCATTGCAAACACTTACTTCTCAATGGCTGAGTTAAAGTTGTCATGTGACTGTGTAAAAATAGTGGTGAAAGGCAGTTGGCTGATGATTACACTTCCAAAGGATTTAAAGTGGCCAAATCCACAGATGCAAATCCAATCGCTGAATATAATCATTTTCACAACAAGCTCTATCTTTCAATCAGACTTCTCCAGACTGCCATTTGTGCCATTTGCATATGTGAAGTGATTGTTTATTGCATGGAGAATGAATTCTATTTCTGATCCTTCGTTTCATATAGCTAATTTCTCTCCACAGAAAATATGTCAGTCCGCAAAATTACGGCTCAAAAATTCAGGCCTACGTTTGAATCGAAGGATTAAAATCTAAATGAAGAAACGCAGACCAATTGTTTACCGTCCAGTGAAACAGAATAGTAATGTTTGGCTTCCACTGAGAGATTTTCTTCTCAATGTGGGATTTAGTTCATTTTAATCCTTATGAAGTCCACTGCTGGAGAGCTTTATTCAGAATCTTTCCAGTCTGGACAATAGATATGACAAAAACTTAGCTTTTTCCTCAGTGTCAATACATACAGTATATGGATGATTCTTTAATTAGTGGCACTTTTATCTACTTGAAATCTTGAAAATGAACTTTCTTCAAAACGTTTTATCTATCTTAAACCATTTATCTCCTTGAATAAAGATGAGGGGCCTCGTGTATAAAAATGTATTTCATCCTAAAATTTTAAATACACACAAAAGTTTTCAGATTTATTTATTTAGTTATTTATTTATTAAAATTTTCTCCCCAATTTGGAATGCCCAATTCCCACTACATAGTAGGTCTTCATGGTGGCGTGGTTACTCACCTCAATCCGGGTGGCGGAGGACAAGTCTCAGTTGCGTCCTATTCTGAGACCGTCAATCCGTGCATCTTATCACGTGGCTCACTGTGTATGAATGGCAGGGGAGAGGAGCTTACCCCTAGAGCAGGACGTGTGCTTTTCACCCCCAGTCGTGTTCACGAAGTCGTGACCCTGGATGTCCTTCCTCCTTAGCCCTGTGGCAGGCGAGTTTGCAGAGAAACTCATTGCCGGCCCAGTACGTGTGATAACTTGGCCCTGTACTGGGGTAGGTGCTCCACATGTGCTAGTTACCCATTTGTAACCCCGTGTGATGTATCTTCAGCTAGAAGTTTCCCCCATTTGTGAGCCCGTGTCTTCCTTGGGCAGAGGCCCCTCTGCCCCCGGTCGCCGTGTTTGTAGAGCTCCACCCCCCTGGGTAGGACCTACCACGGGGACTTCTCCACATGCGACACTGCCGACAAGACTCGGTAAGACCATGTGACGTATTTCCACACAATTTCCTCCCTTTCGGGCAGGGTGTGGTCTCCGCATTGTCTTCTCCTTGGAAGTGACACCAAACGTGGACACTATATGGCCACCAGCTGAACGATTCTTTTGGGGAGAAGAAAGAGAAGAGGCCGTGGCTGGGGCAGCCAGTCCCCATTTTTTGGGCAGTCGACTTGTCCCCGAGGTGCAGGGGACCGTACAATGCTCGTAAGAGCGTTGGGGGAGGTTACGTGACGGCCAGGTGCGCTAGCTATGAGGCACAGCATGGTCTGCCTGTCTCGCACCGCCAGTCCACGAAACACAGTTCAGCCAGTTGTGGTGTTTCGTATAGGGACCCCTAGTGTCACTACATCGACACAACGTCGAGTGAGTGACAGATAGGGAATGTCTTGGTTACTTTTGTAACCTCCGTTCCCTGATGGAGGGAATGAGACGTTGTGTTCCTCCTGCCACAACACTGAACTACCTGCTGAAATGGCCGGGATCTTGTCTCGCCTCCTCAGCACAAAACCTGAATGAGTGGTTGCGAGCCAGCTCCTTTTATACCCGTATGTTTGGGGGAGAGGCATGCAAATACCACTCGCCAATTCCTATTGGCCTTTTCTCAAAGATCAGAGGTTTGGGGCTCCCAAGAGTAACCCCTAGTGTCACTACATCGACACTACATCTCATTCCCTCCATCAGGGAATGGAGGTTACGAAAGTAACCAAGACGATTGTGCAGATTGATAATCAATGTATCAATATTTTATGACATTCCTACTAAAAAGTGTTATCTATAAGATTGTTACTGTGTACTGTTTTAGTCATGTAATTTCTAATCAGTACCAGATTACATTTAAACGTAATCTAACCAGCACTGTGTGTAAGGGTGTGGATTTTTGAGACTGTGTGCTGTAGTAATGGCATTTTTCACTTTTTGGAGATAAAGATAAAAAGTACAGTCCTTGGGCTTGAGAAAACATCAAATTAACCCTAATAAGTATAGTTATATGCTGATGTTTTCATTAAAAGTTCTAAACTTTATAGGCCATACCACCACTGATTACTTAGATCTATTTTTAAAATTTTATGTTGCCTGAATCCACTGTGATGATGTCATATGTGTGGTTAACTGTGCTTGGTTTCCCAACCCAAGCATGACTGAAGTTCTCTGTGTTGTTAGTTTTAATGAGTGATGGTAAACTTGCCTTAAATTAATATCCAGCACACAGTTAGAGGAACAAAGAAGTGCTATTGTAATTGCTGTGTTTTCAGGTGACATGAGCTAGCAGTCATTTAACTGCATAATTACGGTTCATAATTACACACTGATGTTGGAATTATGGGAGGAGTGTAAATTATCTTACACACCACAGATTTACTTTTGGATTTACAGCTTTCCTTCCCAGATCTTTGCCATTAGTATTGATTGAGAAGAGAGGGCCAGTCTTATTCCGTTATGAAATTAGCTTTTTCATTTGTTTTTGAGAGTTGCAAATGTAGGCAGTTGCTCAGTGACATAAGCCTTTTAGGTGTGATTATGTAAATTGTGTCTCCAATTGTAGATTACATACCGATATGTTATTGCTCCCCCCATGGAGACTAAAATGTTTAACGAGAAAATATTCTATCTGGGATTTCTGTGAATCTGATTATTGCTTAAACTTTTATTGGATCCTTTATCAAAGCTCAGATGCTGGCTAATGCGTAACATTAATTAGAGATACATTTCATTAGTGTCTATGAATTGCTGGCTGAGAGGAGATAACGGAGAAGGACACAGAGTATGTGCTGGCTTAACATGGTTGGAAAATCTAAAGAAACTTGTTTAAACAAGATCTTTAAAGTAAGAAACTCTGCAAGGGAAGGAGCAGATGAGAGGTCAGATTTATTTCCACAAACCGATTCACCAGAGATGGTGAAATCGTTAGTTTCCATATGACTTAGCTCGTATGAAAAGGTATGACTTTTATTTCCATAGAGACCAACTAAACAACAAACAGATTTTCAAATCGGCACAAAACAGGCATCAAATTGTAGCTTCCCGCCTATCCAACACTTTATTTTATGAAAGGAAACGTCCGTGAACAAATTAGTTTACTCATTTAATTTGTATTTATGCAATATAAATGACTGATGTATGCCAATAACCTGTAATACGCTTCCCTCGTCTTGTTTCTAAGAAAAATGTTTCCTCCGTGGTACACTAAAGTAATTTTCTATTAAATCATGGTTAGGTTTGGGTTTAAACTTTGGAAAAATTTTGATAACATTTGTCATTGGAACATATGTTTTTCTCTATGGAATTACAAGTCACATATTTTTGTTTGAGCCAACTCAGTTTCTTATGATTTCACCATCTTGTACTAATTATTAATACTTGTCAGTAGACTGGGTTGGAGTTATCAATTTTTTATGTATCTTCTGGTTAGTGGTGGGTACAGGATTGTACTTAATGGAAAAATAAGCTACTTAAAATGAATATATATATATATATATATATATTCATTTTATCACAATTTTACGTTTTGTGTATTCTCTCATATGTTTTTGCAACCTCCAAACACTGGAATAATTCATCCTAACTACATAATAAACAAAACAATAACATTTTTGTAATATATTTCAATGTTCTTTTTAATTATTTATATATGGATTTTTTTTAATTTTTTATTAAAATACCATTAATGAATGAATGTTACATTTACAGTTGTGCTCAAAAGTTTGCATACCCTGGCAGAAATTGTGAAATTTTGGCATTGATTTTGAAAATAGGACTGATCATGCAAAAAAAACTGTCTTTTATTTAAGGATTGTGATCAAATGAAGCCATTTATTATCACATAGTTGTTTGGCTCCTTTTTAAATCATAATGATAATAGAAATCACCCAAATGGCCCTGATCAAAAGTTTACATACCCCTGAATGTTTGGCCTTGTTACAGACATACAAGGTAACACACACAGGTTTAAATGGCAAATAAAGGTTAATTTCCCACACCTGTGGCTTTTTAAATTGCAATAAGTGTCTGTGTATAAATAATGAATGAGTTTGTTAGCTCTCACGTGGATGCACTGAGCAGGCTAGATACTGAGCCATGGGGAGCAGAAAAGAACTGTCAAAAGACCTGCGTAACAATAAAGATGGAAAAGGATATAAAAAGATATCCAAAGCCTTGAAAATGCCAGTCAGTACTGTTCAATCACTTATTAAGAAGTGGAAAATTCGGGGATCTCTTGATACCAAGCCAAGGTCAGGTAGACCAAGAACGATTTCAGCCACAACTGCCAGAAGCCGCAAAAAACCCACAGGTAACCTCAAGAGAAATACAGGCTGCTCTGGAAAAAGAAGGTGTGGTTGTTTCAAGGAGCACAATACGACGACTTTACTTGAACCAAAATGAGCTGCATGGTCGAGTTGCCAGAGAGAAGCCTTTACTGTGCTAATGCCACAAAAAAGCCCAGTTACAATATGCCCGACAACACCTTGACACGCCTCACAGCTTCTGGCACACTGTAATTTGGAGTGACGAGACCAAAATAGAGCTTTATGGTCACAACCGTAAGCGGTATGTTTGGAGAGGGGTCAACAAGGCCTATAGTGAAAAGAATATCATCCCCACTGTGAAGCATGATGGTGATTCACTGATGTTTTGGAGGTGTGTGGGCTCTAAAGGCACGGGGAATCTTGTGAAAACTGATGGCAAGTTGAATGCAGCATGTTATCAGAAAATACTGGCAGACAATTTGCATTCTTCTGCATGAAAGCTGCCATTCTGTTATAACCTACAGTTGAATATGAATCCCATAAGAAATAAAAGAAATGTGTTTTGCCTGCTCACTCATGTTTTCTTTAAAAATGGTACATATATTACCATTTCTCCAAAGGAATGCAAACTTTTGAGCACAACTGTATATATTTATATAGTGCTTTTCTGACACAGTGAACAGGGGACTCTCTTCAACCATGACCAGTGTGCAGCATCCACCTGGATGATGCAACAGCAGCCATAGTGCACCAGTACACTCATCACACACCAGCTATTGGTGGAGAGGAGAGAATGGAATGATAGAGCCAATTAATGGATTGGGATTATTAGGAGGCCATGATTGAGAAGGGCCAATGGGAGGGAATTTGGCCAGGACACCAGGGTTACACCCCTACTCTTTTCAAGAAGTGTCCTGGGATTTATAATGACCACAGAGAGTCAGGACCTCAGTTTAATGTCTCATCCGAAAGACAGTGCCTTTTTACAGTATAGTGTCCCCATCACTATAGTGGGGCATTAGGACCTACATAGTCCACAGGGTAAGCACCCCCTTCTGGACTCCCTAATACCTCTTCCAGCAGCAACCTTAGTTTTCCCAGGAGGTCTCCCATCCAGGTACTGACCAGGCTCAGCCCTGCTTAACTTCAGTAGGCAACCAGTCTTGAGATACAGGATGATATGGCTGCTGGCATTAAAACAAAATTAACCATCAAAGCGGTTCTGGTAGATTTTAGTAGATAAAGTTACTCTAAAATCAGCCTGATTTCAGCTCTCTTACATGGCTGTGGCAACATCTCTGCAAAATAAAATTATTTGGTTCATTACAGGTTTCGCTGTAGTTTCTAGGTGAAATGTCAGATCGTGGTGAAATGTTACTGGTGTCCAAAAAGATGAGGCTTAAAGGTTAATTCTCTTTTAAGTTTTAAATGAATCTCCCTACCTTAAACCTACACCTAGCCGATAGTGATGAAAAATGAAAATGCAGTAGCTGAAACAGCCGCGTCATTTCGTGTCGCTTATATGACACCTTCGGCTCTCATGTCGATGCTCTTGCTTAGCTGATTCTCTTGCTTAGCTAGACTCGGACCCCAGTCTTTTGTATTTAAAGTCCAATGCTCTCTCAGTTGTGCCACAGCGCAAATCAATCATGTTTGAATAGTTGATTATGTAATGCAAGTTTAAAAATGTACTGTCTTTCAAATCATGCGTTATAGGCAAAGTGCTTTGCTGAAATAAGATAGTGTATTGTGTGGGGAACAGAGCAAAAAAATAACCATTTATAAAGTGTTAATCTGCCATGTTACTTGTAATTTGTATGAAAGTGAATAAAACTCATTGTTTTAGTGCCTCTAGTGTTTATTTCACCAGAAAAGTGCAGCGATACGTAGAATGAGGCACGCAAAACTCATCTAGCAAAAATTTTGTTATTGTAACGTTTTTACTATGAGACCAGGTTGTCGAAAATAGTCAAACAATATCTGTACCCCACTGTTCTAAATGTATTCTCCTCCACTTCAATGCAAACTCATTTGTCTATTCCTCAGTTGACATTCACCATCTTTGAAAATCACCCTGCTGATGCAAACCTGTTCTCAAAGCAAATTTCAAACTGCTAACGCACTGCATTGGAATGACAGATGGCAGTACAGTTCCCAATGTGCACACATTAGCAGGGGAAAATGCTTTGGCATTTACACTCTTCACAGCTCTATAAAGAGTCCCATGTCGCATTTTGTCCAACAGACATTAGCTTGTTTTGTAAATGGAAAGCGTAAGGGCATCTCGCTCCCTCCTGGAGTAGCACAGGTTGGGTGGAACAGGACATGGGGTGCAAGAGACTTTTGTACTTCTCTGCGATAGATATAAAACTAAAGGTGCAGTGCAAATACCTGCTTATCTGACTCAGTGTCCTTTGCTCTCTCTTGCTCTCTCAATTCTCATATCAAATTGTTTTCAGTAGGTCACAAGAGGAACCTATTATAGAGAGGAAATTTATGTAGAGGACATTTCTTTTTACTAAGATCCTTAAAGAATGACATCCTGGGCTATTTATACTGTAGATACCAAATGTTTAGGGGTGTGGTCATGACAACTTCGTCTTTTGGTAAAAAACAATGTCTGACATCAGAACTGAACAAATTTAAGGTAAGAACACTTGGTATGTAATTTTACCATGGTCACAAAGGAAATTGACATGTTACTTCTGAGAGTATCCTGAAATCAACCCCATTCAGATTAATTACTTACAATACAAGCGCTGTTCCCCATCAGACATTTTTGCATCAGTTCAAGTGTGATCACATTTCCCTTTAGGGCTACTGATTGAGGTGACTAATATAATAGCAAGCACGATTTGCTCTGAAATTACATTTTACTTAAAATGTACATAAGTGGTGGTGGCGTAGTGGGCTAAAGCACATAACTAGTAATCAATGCTGGTTCAATCCCCACAGCCACCACCACTGTGTCCTTGGGCAAGGCACTTAACTCCAGGTTGCTCTGGGGGTATTGTCCCTGTAATAAGTACACTGTAAGTCACTTTGGATAAAAGCGTCTGCCAAATGCATAAAAGTAAATGTACTCTGCTGATGGTTATGTTTAGGGTTGGGGTTTGAGTTAGGGTATATGCTTAATAAAATATGCATTCCTGTTGACTGTATTTAATCATTTACAAATAAAAATTAAACTCGCTTTTGGTGCAACTCTGTGGACATTTCACCCTGCAACTGGTGCCCACATGTGCCCATACGTTCAGCAACACTTCCAGCTTTGGCCACTGGGGGCAGCAATTATAACTTCAGTAAACTCAGACTGTTTTTTTTTATTATTTTATTTTCTCCCCTTTTTCTCCCCAATTTGGAATTCCCAATTCGCTTTAAGTCCTCGTGGTGGCATAGTGACTCACCTCAATCCGGGTGACAGAGGACGAATCTCAGTTATCTCCGCATCTGAGACCGTCAATCGGTCTCAGATGCGCATCTTATCACGTGGCTTGTTGAGCATGTTATCGCGGAGATATAGCGCGCATGGAGGCTTCACACTATTCTCCATGGCATCCACGCACAACTCACCATGTGCCCCACCGAGAGCGAGAACCACATTATAGCGTCCACAGGGAGGTTAACCCAATGTGACTCTACCCACACTAGCAACCAGGCCAATTTGGTTGCTTAGGAGACCTGGCTGGAGTTACTCAGCACACCCTGGATTTGAGCTCATGACTCCAGGTGTGGTAGTCAGCGTCTTTACTCACTGAGCTACTCAGGCCCCCTGCAGACTGATTTTAGCAGAAGAATTTTTGAGCTATGTTGCTGAATTGACAGTGACATCTGTCTGGTAATTTTGTAATTATCATTTGTTTTTGGTTTTTATGGATTTGTAATTACAATAAATTAAATACATTTATTTACTGTAAATATTGCAGGATAATTGTGTGATTTTAATAAATGTGATTTTCTTTTACAAGAAAGACTTTTCAGTTCTGATGTCCTCCTAAAAGTACATCACTGTGTTTTTACCTGTTAGGGAGACACTGCAAGTGAATAGCATAAAAAAAAAAAAAAAAAAAAACTTCACACACAGTCATGAGGGTCTGTAGGGGTCCTTTCTGTTTTATTTCATTTTTTTTTTTATGTCACATGACAGCAAAATGGCAACCTACATGTTAGACAACCTGACTTTGATTTGGTGGACAACATTTTTTAATTTTTTCTTTTTTTAAAAATAAATAATAATCAAATATTAGTTTGGCACTACTCATGCAGAATAATCATCATCTTCTTCTTTTTTTTAACTGTCTCATTGTTTATTTTTATTTTTTTACTGCAAGCCCCTAAAAAAAAAAAAAAAAAAAAAAAATATCAAAATGACTTTTTTGAAATTGAAAACAAGTTAATAATTGAAGAAGCTTATTTAAGGAAGTGCTTTGTGTGAAGAAAGTAGTTTGAATAACTTAATAGATCTGGACCCAAAAAAAGAAAAAAAGAATGTGTTACGCCATTGACCCTACAATCCAAGAGCAAAAAAAAAAAAAAAAAAAAATTTAAATAAAAAAAAATATGACAATGCAATAAAACCAAGCATACATGAGATTTGAAATCATCAGGTTGTTCTCTGCTTTTGACATCAAAATAACATTCATGCACACAACATGCGCGCATTGCATAAGCCTGTAAGAACGGTAAAGGTGTTTACGGTACATGCAATGTGAAATCGGGGTAATGGGCAAAAATCTACATGTGCTGATCATTTTTTGCTTAAACCATTTATGACCTTACAAGTTGTCGGTTTGTTAAGCATAATCAATATGAAAATGAGCATGTAAAAGCACTCATTATTGCCTATACTGTTTTTCCTATGTTCGTAATAACTGAGTGCTGATGTCCTCTACACAGACATACAATAAAATAGTAATTATATAATTTACAAAAAAAAAAAAAAGAAAAAAAGTCTCTTATGCTCCAAATACCATAATGGCGTAAACACTACATAAAAAAAAAAAAAAAAAAAAAAGGAATTCTGGGACCTAGGAGATTAAACACATGAGTTGAAAATTGCTGACCCTAAACGTTGAGGTTCTTAAGACAGCAATGACCCTTCGCTTGGCCAGGAAAATTAAAATTTCACAGCTTTATTTCATTTTCTCGACTCTTGGTATGCTTTAATAGAGGAGCCATGACATGGTCCTCTCCTGCTGATGGGGTCAGTGTGTGTTTTTTATTTTTATTTTGCTGGCGTAGTCTAATGCAGGACTCAGGGAAGGTCGTTTAGCATCAGTGGCCATCTATAGATAAGGGCCACAATGGAGGAATGTTAGCATAATAAAGTGAGTGACTCCAGCCCGTGCTGGCAAGGACACGTCATATCTATTGACGTGTCCTCTATTGAGATACAGTCTGTGTAGACCTTCATTAAGGGGAATGCAATGCAAGTTCTCAAATGAATGCAAAAGGCGAGATAAACACTGTAAACCCAAATGTTGTCATTACTGGAAAGATCAAGTTGTCTTAATTAAACA
Organism: Myxocyprinus asiaticus; assembly: GCF_019703515.2. Classification (NCBI taxonomy): domain Eukaryota; kingdom Metazoa; phylum Chordata; class Actinopteri; order Cypriniformes; family Catostomidae; genus Myxocyprinus; species Myxocyprinus asiaticus. The sequence goes on along the minus strand of NC_059376.1, from coordinate 40,391,844 downwards.
TGACTTGAAATGTCAAGTTTTGGGCTCATAACTCAAATAAATGTTAATTGAACTTATTAATCTTAAAAATCTGTACACTTAAGATTTTAAGTGTTAATAACTCAAATAATTGAGTACAAAATTTAGGCTATGGGGAATACCCATATTTCCATGCTCTTGAATTATTTAATTATGTTTCCTTGGCCAATGGGAACTCATGGGGGCATTTAAATAGATGTTATTAATGATTAGACGGCATTCAATTCAACTGATGGAACGAGTTTACTCAATTAATTGAGTAAAGTCAACTTATTAGGGTTTACAGTGAAGAGACTGATTCCAAGATGACGTCCCATAGTGTCAAACGCTTCTTCGACATAGATGTGACCACTTTCTCTATGAGCACCGTTTTCTAAGGGACCATATACCTAAAAATGAATATTCTCTCATCAATTACTCCCCTCGTGTCACGTCACCCTCTAACTTGCATGACTTTCTTTTTCCGTGGAATTCAAAAGAAATGTTAGGCGGAATGTTAGGGATTGGCTGCCTCGTCACCATTCACTCCTGTCACTATAAAACCTCTGTGAGGGAAAGAGATCACTGGGACAGGAAGGTTCAAGCCTCAGGTGAGCTTTTAATCTCAAACTTAGGGTTAACACAGTCACAACTGGCACAGTAACGTCTTCAGCTTCCCAAACTCTTTAGCGTCACAGGCTCCTAGTCACAGCCTCTTAATCATCACAAAGTCTTTATCACAACTCTGTAGCATCACAAACTCAGTAGCTTCACCGTGAGACTCTCGTGCCAGACTCTCTTTCTCCCTTCTGACGGTGGCGTGGCTGTTTATATGCCGCTCTCCCCAAGCTCACTGGAATTAGAGACAGGTGTTAGACATAATTTAGCTCAGGTGTAAGCGCCCTTTCCACTTTCTCTCTCTCCGGACGGGTGCTCGACCACACCCCCGCTGCCACAACCTCTTTCTCCATTTGGCCCATCTTCTTTAGTCTATTGATAACTCTTTGCTGTTAAAAGCCTCAAAGTGCACATTTAAGAAAATCAATGCATCTTGAAGAATATGAGAAGTTTATTAACAGGAACAAATCTATTGACACATTCACGTTCTTCTTGCATTTAAAGGATGAGTAATTTCACATGTCATACAATTTCACTCTAGACGCGAGGTTTTGATGGAACAAAACATAAGAGATAAAAACATTAGCAGGATATGAGCAAGAAAAAATCAAAAGGTTTCATTGACTCATGTTATTTTCTATTCCTTCTCCATTTTACCACATGTTGTGCTTTTTCCCCCCAAAAAGACACCAGTACTGTATTTATCTTTTTACCATTTTCTGTGTCAATATCTTGGCTTCTTCATTTACTTCAGTTTGTTACTGACCCACTTTGACCAATAACATAAAACTGTATCGGATTGCTTTCACTACCATTAAGAAAAAAAATGTTTTTTGAGTGAATAAATAATGAACATGTAGAATAAATAATGAATCTCAAGATTCTGACCAGTCTTTAGAAAGCAGAATAATAATGTCAAATCCTGTAAATGTTAACATATTAACTTTTTTTTTCTTTTTATACGCATGTATATTCATTTGACTTTTCTAGACTTTTTATTATTCCTGTTCCTACTGTTTTGCAGTAAAAAAAAAAAAAAAAAATCAACATAAATTAAAGGCCATGATGTATGAAAACTTCATGAATTGAATAAAATATATATATATATATATATATATATATATATATATATATATATATATATATATATATATATATATAAAATGCATTACATTGCATAAGATTTCAGATGAAAATGTGTATGAATATATCATAAAAAAAGGTCACAATGGCAAAAATTTTAATTGTCCTAATTTTTTCCCCATCAAAATGTAATTTCTTATTCTTTTCTTTTGACTTTAGGGCAAAAATATGACCTGGACATGTTCTTGACCGGTTTTATGACATTCATATTAACCTTGGCCCTGAAAAGTATCCAAAAATTTACCTGCAGAGAGAAAGGAGCTTTTGAAAGAGGACAAGGCCGGTTCATGAGAGTTTAAAAATAATCCATCTGGCAGAACCGGTGCCACTCTGTAGATCCACATCCTGTCTGTCTGTGCCCTGCAGAGGAATCAGAAGGTTGGCATAGCATTCTCTCTCTCTCTCTCTCTCTCTCTCTCTCTCTCTCTCTCTCTCTCTCTCTCTCTATATATATATATTCACTTTCATTGAAAGTACCTCACTATAACCTAGCTATTTGCTTTTTGCCAAAAGGAGGGAAAAGTCAAAATATTTTTTGTGGTAGTAAATATAACGACACAGTTGCTGTTGATTTGAGCTTAACTTGTATTGAACCTGGAATATTCCTTTAAGGAAAAAGTGTTTTATTTCTGACTGCAGTGTTTTAAGAATAAAAGAAAAAAGACATTTTGTTTAATTGAATATTGATGGAGTAGCATAATTTGTGTGAAAAGAAATAAAAAGAAGGTTTTTTTTTCCATGTTTTTTTTTTTTATTTTTTTTTTAAGGTGCCGAGGGGGCCTTTTACCCCACCTTTTGCTCCCATGGGCTATAGTGAAATAGTTTAAATATTGGCACAATAGTTTAAAGGCAATATATATATACACCGATCAGCCACAACATTAAAACCACCTGCCTAATATCGTGTAGGTCCCCCTCATGCCGCCAAAACAGCTCTGAAGGTGTCCTGTGGTATCTGGCACCAAGACTTTAGCAGAAGATCCTGTAGTCCTGAAGTCCTGTAAATTTCAAGGTGGGGCCTCCATGGATTGGACTTGTTGGTCCAGCATATCCCACAGATGCTCAATCGGATTAAGATCTGGGGAATTTGGAGGCCAAGTCAACACCTTGAACTCTTCATCATGTTCCTCAAACCATTCTTGGAATTCTTTTGCAGTGTGGTAGGGCGCATTATCCTGCTGAAAGAGGCCATTGCCATCAGGGAATACCGTTGCATGAAGGGGTGTACGTGGTCTGCAACAATCTTTAGGTAGGTGATACATGTCAAAGTAACATCCACATACTGTAAATTCCAGGACCCAAGGTTTCCCAGTAGAACATTGCCCAGATCATCACACTGCCTCCGCCAGCCTGCCTTCTTCCCATAGTGCATCCTGCTGCCATCTTTTCTCCAGGTAAATGACGCACATGCACCCGGCTGTCCACATGATCTTAAAGAAAACGTGATTCATCAGACAAAGCCACCTTCTTCCATTGCTCCATGGTCCAGTTCTGACACTCATGTGCCCATTGTAGGCACTTTCGGTAGTGGACAGGGGTCAGCATGGGCACTCTGTCCGGTCTCCGGGTACGCAGCCCCATACGCAGCAAGCTGCAATGCAATGTGTTTTCTGACACCTTTCTATCATGGCCAGCTTTAATTTTTTCAGCAATTTGTGCTACAGTAGCTCTTCTGTGGGATCGGACCAGATGGGCTAGCCTTCACTCCCCATGCGCATCAGTGAGCCTTGGGTGCCCATGACCCTGTCGCCGGTTCACTGGTTGTCCTTCCTTGAACCACTTTTGGTAGGTACTAACCACTGCATACCGGGAACACCCCACAAGACCGTTTTGGAGATGCTCTGACCCAGTTCTCTAGCCATCACAATTTGGCTCTTGTCAAAGTCGCTCAGATCCTTACGCTTGCCAATTTTTCCTGCTTCCAACACATGAAATTCAAGAACTGACTGTTCACTTGCTGCCTAAAATATCCCACCCCTTGACAGGTGCCATTATAAACAGATAATATATGTTATTCACTTCACCTGTCAGTGGTTTTAATGTTGTGGCTGACCAGTGTATGTGATACTAATGCAAAGCCAAAAGAAACCTGTTTAAGAAACATCCAGAGACACTTTAAGCTGATCATTTTATCTTGGGCTATGCAGCATCCTTGAAATATTAAAAATTATTGTCTTCATGATTTTGACATGTTCATAATAACATTACTATTCACCATGTATCCCTTGAGTGACCGCTAACATGCATCAAGATGAATAGCATCAAGTACAGAATCATTTTCACACGTTTAAACATTCTAATGCATTTTTTAGTGCATTTTGAGAAAGAGACAATGTTTGACACCAAATAGATGGCCTTGTGCTCGAGAATCGACTTTAACCCAGATACGATTCATCTCCCGGCAACAAGTTAGCCTGTAAATGACATCCACTGTATTCATATCTCTTAATAATTTGTAATATGCATAATTTGAACAGCTTTCGCTTCTCAGTTATGTGATGGGACAAGTCTCCCAGAAGTGTGTGCTTGAAAGTCTGTCGTCTTCATTTATGTTATTGGAGCTTTCCAATTTAAGATTTTTTTCATATAATTACTTTGACTGAATTAAAAAAATAAAAATAAACAGAGTACACTCAGAGGCATGAATTGAATCTATTATTTTATTGCATTTATGGCGAATGTAGTCAATGAAGCTGAAAGCTGTTAAAACATCTTGTGAAAAAGCTGTCCCCATTAAATTTTAGAACTCAGAAGAAAACAGCCGAGGGTTAATTTGGAAAAAGATGAGAACAGCAGATTTTATAAAGGATAAAGGAAGTTTAGATACTTCTTTAACAAGTTAAAGCAAAGTTTAGCCAACAATGAAAATTCTGTCATTATTTACTCACACTCATGTTGCTCCAAACCTGCATGCTGTTATTTTTATTTTTCCATGGCACAGAAAAGGATAATGTTTGAAGAATTTTCACAACTGTTCATAGTATGTGAACGGTCTTTAAATGGAAAAGAGCTGTGTGAAGATTCTTCATAAATTCTCCTTTTGTGTTCTACAGAAAAAAACAGCAGCATACAGATTTGGAGAAAAAACTAATGTTCCCTGTAAAATGCAGAGCCTGCAGTCTCTAACAATGGACTTGTTAGAAGTTAGGTAAAAAATGAGCTGACAAAGCAATATCTGAACTTTTGTCTCTTTAAAATCAGGCCCAATGCATAAACCCGAATTGTCAAATTGAAATCTAATAATCAAGAGAGTGAGAGGACATTTACACAGATAAGACCTACACAGGTAAGTCTGCTGGTGCTGAAGAGCTGTAACATCTTCATAAAACTGGCACATTTCTCTCCTGTCCTCTGCATTCACAGCTGCTTTGCACCATTGGCGACCATTTCCCTGAGGGAATAAAACTTAATGGGCGAAGAATTTGAGAATTTGAAGTCTCGGGGTGAGAGCAGAAATGTCATATTGAGTGAGTGTGAGCGTCTATGATTGAAGGCGGTCAAACTGATGGTACAAAGCTGCAGGTTTTTGATGGATATACATGCTATAATGAAATGTAATGGATGAAACGGCATATTGAACGTGAAGGAATACATAACCATTCATCATGAACATACCATTTGTGCTTTTAACTTCACCAGAGCTGCTTCAAGATCCTTAAAGTTGTGGGTTGGAGCACTTTTAGGTTGTCATATGAAAAGTATGCATTCACTTTTATCTGTCTTTATTCTTTGTATCTTAGTGGAATGACTGAATGAACACATTAAAATGAATATCTAATAAGGACATGTAATCTAAGAAGGTTTGGAAAACAAGGTTGCGTCCAGAATTAGAACCGATTCCAATGAAAAATAAATACCGGAACCTAATTATTTTCATTACATTCTATTCCTTTCATGGTTATCAAACGCGCATTCTTCTGCCGATGCAGATGGTACACTGTAATAAAATACTAGCGTTTCAAATCTATAACATGAATCGAGCAGTGTAGTCCAATTCCTGAACAAATGACTCTTTTGAGCCAATTCCTTATAGTGATTCAAAAACAGAGCATGATTGTAGTCTGATTCCCGAATGAATTACTCATATAGCTCGACCAGTGTTGTCCGATTCCAGAACGACTGATACTTTTTAGTGAATGGAAAACATATGGCATGTCCTGTTTAGTCCGATTCCCAAACAAATGGCTCTTATGAGCGATTCTTTTTAGTTAACTAAAAATATACAGCATGACCAGCGTAGTCCAATTCCTGAACATATGACTCTTATGAGCCGATTCTTTTTAGTGAATCAAAAATATACAGCATGACCAGTCTAGTCCGATTCCCGAACAAATGACTCTCTTGGGCCGTTTGTTTTTAGTGAATCAAAAACATACAGTGTGATTGTAGTCTGATTCCCGAATTAATCACTCGTATAGCGCAATCAGTGTTGTCCGATTCCAGAACGATTGACTTCTGGAATTCTCGATTTTTAGCGAATGGTAAACATATGGCACGTCCTCTTTAGTCTGATTCTCGATCAAATGACTCTTATGAGCTAATTCTTTTTAGTCAATGAAAAACATACAACACGACCAGTGTGGTTCAGATCCCAAACATGTGATCTATTTTGTCAATTCTTAAAGAGCATACAGCACAACTAGTGTAGTCCGATTCCGGAACAAATTTGACTCTTATGATCCACTTTAAAGTAAATAAAAAATATACAGTGTGACCATTGTAGTTCGATTCCTGAACCGAACAAATGACTCTTATGAGCCAATTATTTTTGGTGAATGAAAAACATATGGTGTATCCTTTTAAGTCCGATTCTCGAACGAATGTCTCTTATGAGCCACTTTACAATGAATCATAAATATATTGCGCAACCAGTATAGTCTGATTCCCAAACATATGACTCTAATGAGTGATTCTTTTTAGTGAATTAAAAATATACAGCATGATCAGTGTAGTCCAATTTCTGAAGAAATTACTCTTTTGAGCTGATTCTTTTATGTGAATCAAAAACATACTGCATGACTAGTGCAGTCCAATTCCTGATCAAATGACTCTTATGAGCCGATTCTTTTTAATGAGTCAAAAACATGCAGCGCATCCAGTGTTGTCCGATTCCAGAACTAATGACTCTTATGAGCTGGTTCTTTTTAGTGAATGAAAACAGCACAACCAGCATAGTCCGATTTCCGAAATATGACACTTTTATGAGCCAGTTATTTTTAGTGAATCAAAAATATACAGCGCGACCATTGTAGTCTGATTCCTGAATGAATGACTCTTATAAGCCAGTTCTTTTTAGTGAATGGAAAACATTTAGCATGACCAGTGTTGTTTGATTCCAAACAAAAGACTCTTTTTAGCATATGCTTTTTAACATATGGCGCATCCTGTTTAGTCTTATTCTCTATATAATGACTCTAATGAGCTGATTCATTTTAGTGAATGAAAAACATACAGCGCGGCCAGTGTAGCTTGATTGCCAAACATATGACTCTATTAGGTCGTTTCTTTTAGTGAATCAAAAATTTACAGTGCAACCAGTTTAGTCAGATTCCCCGATCTATGACTCTTATGAGTGATTCTTTTTAGTGAATCAGAAACATAGAGCACAACCAGTGTAGTCCGTTCCTGAACGAATTACTCTTATTGGCCGATTCTTTTAGCGTAGTCAAATGACCAAACAAATATGACTCTAATAAGTGGATTTATAGCGAATCAAAAACATGCAGCGCAACCAGTGCAGTCCGATTACCAAACATATGACTCTTATGAGAAGAGTTTTTTAGTAAATCAAAAATATACAGCATGACCAGTGTTGTCCGATTACCAAACATATGACTCTAGTGGTTCATTTTAGTGAATCAAAAAAAATTCAAATATATACTATATATATATTGCGTCCAGTGTAGTAGGTTTCACGAACATATGACTTTTATAATCCACTTTATAGAGAATTAAAAACATGCAGCGAGACCAGTATTGTCCGATTTCCGAACGAATGACTGTAATAAGCCGATTCTTTTTAGTGAAGCAAAAACATACAGTGCGAGTGCGACTACTGTACTCCAATTCCCGAAAGAATATGACTCTTGTGCCGGTTCTTCATAGAGAATCGACAACATATTGCACAAATAACAAACTGCGGCAAAATTGCCCAGCAGCGACCGCTCACTCCCATGACGACTTGTGAATGACGCAAGTCTCCAAACACTCTCAAACTCTCAATATATTTGTATAAATCTGAATGTTTTGCAATATACTTATAAAACATGGTTTCTAATTTTATAATTTTTTCATCGTATTTAATTCGATTATGTCATTCTCAATGCTTCATGGGATTATAGTTCATTCCCTCATTAAAAACATTTGTACCTTTGTTTTTTCTATCCGATTTTCAAGAACTTTTTAACTTCAAATCAAACTTTGTAATGTTGTTTGGCTAAGAACTCTTTTATTGAGGATTTTATGAACCCCTATGGAAAAATGAATGGGAAAAATACTTCTAGAACCAAGAGACTTGCACTGTTATGCGCTATACATGTTTTCACTGATTACTTTGTACCTTACCCACCTTTTTGCCACCTAGCAACCTCAAAAACCACCAGTTATGTGACGTTATTTGCAACACTTTTTATGTGCAGGTGAAAGCGCCACATGGGTGTTGTGTTAAAGCATTGAAGTCATGTGAAAGGAACTTAATTTTTAAAAGCATGGTATGCACAGCACTAGGTCAATGTCCTTGAAGTAGAAGGAAATAAGAGACCACCATACAAAATAAAGAAACAAATTTTACGCTTTATAACTTTTGTATAGACAAAAATCAAATATTTCGACCTCTTTGCTAGGACACAAGGAAACACAGTCAAATGCTTAAAATAATCAGGACAATCCACTCATAGATGCAAGTTTTGCATTGGGGGTTCAAGAAAACAAAGTAAAAGTATACAGTATACTAGTTATCTGTTTTTTTCCCCCCACATAAATACTGGTATAAAAACATTTGGTTGGAAAATCACTGAAGTTACTGAAGGACCGGTGTTCGGCGCACCGTCCCTGCTGACAGATGTATCAAACATATGTTGCAATTATTTGAAATCGCAAAAGGAAAGTAAAAAAATTCTGAAACAAATGTTCTTTTCAAACAGCAGGCTAATATTCTAACACAGCTGTCTTGTTTTCCTCTTCAGTTGTCGCTTTCTTACAGTTTCATGCACTCACACAGACGCATTCGACGCATTCACGCGCTTCCTCCTGGATTAAAGATAAGACTCCTCTTCTAGGTAACAAGACTGTGTTTCTGTTGAAGCAAAGAATTTTTAATTTACATAATATTTACAAGACAAGTAAGTCCAGTTGGGGATGTATTCTCTTCCACATTAAAGTGTCTGTAAGTCTCTCCCAGTTTTTTTATTTTTTTTTTATTTCTTTTTTACAGTTCCATTTGGAATGTGTGTTGTGTCAAAACAAAAAAAATAGAAGTCCATTTCCATGTCATTTAATGGATCAATCCAGACCTCTTGGAATACAGTATGAGTCCCATACATGGGAAAGAGGTGCAGGACTGTTGAATGGTGTAGTTGAGCTGTGTTCACGATGGTTATTAGGTTGTGGTACTAATGTAGAACATCAGAGCATAAATACAGGACAAGAAGAGAAACACAATGAGAAAACCTCACAAACTATCTCTGTTCCAAAACCTAGTGAGCTTCCATACCTAGACAGCATTTTTAACCATCATCTGTAGGCAGTAACATTATGCTGCCATTTAACATTCGTCGTTTAGGCCGATTTCTAAGGCAGCATCTGCAGAGAAGGCAGTCTGCGATGAGCTTTGCAAAAACGTTGTTAGTGTAAATGCAGTATACAGTATGTATCTTCCATTCCATACTGAAAAGTGTTGATAAAAAGTTATAACATAATTAAAATGTTACTATTTGTGAGGTTCATGCCGGGTTCAGGTTTGGGTCAATTTTTGGATTCAGGTCGGGTTTAGATTTGTAATGAATGAAAAAATAAAATTATAATATTTTGTTAACAGAATGGATATATTCCAAACCCACATGACTTTCTTTGGTAAAACTTTACAATAAGGTTGTATTTGTTAGCATTAGTATCATGAATGAACAACAAATATATATATATATATATATAGGCTACATTTATTATTATACTGTATAATATTACTTTTTAATTGTAATGTAACTTGTTTCAAGCATGCAATTTCACTCAGACATATTATACAGTATACTATTTTATATAGAGCGTGTTTTTGTGTGCATCTGTGTTTGAGTTCAGCCCCCCTAAAATTTATCTCAGCCCCTCTAAAAATCTGTGATTCTGTAATCAGCATGTAAGTGTTTTAAACAGTGGCAAACTGTTTGGCTTTGGTGGCTTTTCTTACCTGTAAAGACTGACTAAAGTGGGAGCCAATAACATTGGAGTGTAGTGTAGCTGTGAAGGAGCAAACCATTGGTTTAGCACACTGAACGAATATGCCCCATTTCCTCATACGATTCATGAACGAGCGAGGATCAGGATCTTTTGACCGATTGAAGGAGAGGAGGAATGTGGTTGCTCGTTTAGTTCGGTAATCTCGTTTAACAAAGAGAGAAAGGGGCTGGTTTAATAGTTAATTGTAAATAGTAATTTAAAAGTGAAGTGACAAATGGCATTACAATTACATCAGAATGTAATTAAAACCTGTAATCATTTTTAGGCTATGATGTTTTTTTGTATAGACCTTGATGGTCATGCACAGAAGTTCACAAAATTATATGATTTGTTGTTATTTGCGGGGAAAATGGTTATGATATTTAAACACTGATAAAGTCTCTTATTAAATTAAAGTATTATTAGTCTTGTTTAGGTTGTGAATGTCTGTGCTTTATCGATGGTTTAATGACCTAAAACACAAAAGACGTTCACATTTGTGGCCACCTACTGGCGTAATATTGATTTAAAAAAATGGTTACTAAACGAATAAGTGAACAAATCTGAACTAATCATTATATATATTTATATAAACTATATATGCTACCAGGGTTATTCTATTAAAATTAAAATAGCATATTTTTTTAGTGATTTTCTCCTTTGAGTGAATTCAAAAGACTAGAATCACGAGTTTATGACACAGAGAAACATAATCTAGAGTTAATTCACTCTACTAAAAAAACTAAGCTAAATATGACATTTATTGTAATAATAGTTTTCTCTGGTGTTTGATATAACTTTAATCTATGTAAGTTGCGAAATTATTGATTTTCTACAATAAACATTTTTTTTAATGTCAATATATATATATATATATATATATATATATATATATATATATATATATATATATGATAAATGGAAAAAAAAAATACAAAAAAAAAATATTTGAATGGTTCTTTAAATGGTTTAAGCTTCTTTATATAACTTTATAAGTGTTTAAAATAGCAATTGACAATATTATGAACGTCCTGGTTACTTGCGTAACCTCCGTTCCCTGATGGAGGGAACGAGATGTTGTGTCGATGTAGTGACACTAGGGGTCGCTCTTGGGAGTCCGAAAAACCTCTGGTCTTGGATAAAAGGCCAATGAAAATCGGCGAGTGGTATTTGCATGCCACTGCCCCGGACATATGGGTATAAAAGGAGCTGGTATGCAACCACTCATTCAGGTTTTGTGCTGAGGAGCCGAGATAAGGTCCCGGCCATTTCAGCGGGTAGTTCAGCATTGTGGCAGGAGGGACACAACGTCTCGTTCCCTCCATCAGGGAACAGAGGTTACGCAAGTAACCAGGACGTTCCCTATCTGTCACTCACTCAACGTTGTGTCGATGTAGTGACACTAGGGGTCCCTATACAAAATGCAGCAACTGGTTGAACTGTGTTATGTGAACACTGTGTGCCTCGAAGCCAGCGCACCAGGCCGACACGTAACCTCCCCCAACACTGTTATAAGTGTCAAACGGCCCTTTGGGGACAAGTCGACTACCCAAAAGATAGAGACGGGCTAGCCCAGTTGTGGCCTCTTATCCCCTTTTTTTTCCCCTCTCTCCCCAAAAAAAGGGAGGTAACCGACTGGGGCCACCAGGTCTAGTCGGGGGTGGTGTCCCTCCCAAGGGGAAGACACCACGGAGACCACACCCCGCCCAGAGAAGGGGGGGGGATGTCACATGGTCTTGCCATGCTTTGTTGGAAGTATACCATGTGGAGAAGTCCCATGGTAGGTCCTACCCAATGGGGGAGGAGTTACTACAAGCATGGTGACTGGGGCAGAGGGGCCTCTGCCCAAGGAAGATGCAGTTTACCAACAGGGAAACGAATTAGCGGAAGATATACATTGCATGGGGGCCGCTACACCCCTGGTAGAATGGGCTTGTATCCCTAGCGGGGGCGGCACATCCTGGGCGTGATATGCCATCGTTATGGCGTCAATGAGCCAGTGGGCGATCCTCTGCTTGGAGACAGCGCTTCCTTTCCGCTGTCCACCAAAGCATACAAAGAGCTGCTCAGAGACTCTAAAGCTCTGCATGCAATCCAAATAGATGCGTAAAGTGTGCACCGGACTCAGCAACGTCAGGGCTGGGTCTGCCTCCACCTGGGGCAGCGCTTGCAGGTTCACCACCTGGTCCCTAAAAGGGCTATCTTGAATAATGTAAACACAAAAAAATAAAGCACTCTCTATGCTAAAGATGGGAATGCATTAAATGTGCACATCTACTAGTGTCATTGGGGGCTGAGCCCCCCTAAGATCAAAATCCTAGAATAGCCCCTGGTTGTAAGTATAACTACGTGTTCAGGTAGGTTTGGTTTTGTAATTAATTGCAAATTAAATTATTATTATCACAGATATTTTGATGATACACTACACACTAAGCTACATTTATTTAATATATAATATTTTTAATTTTAAAATAACTTGTTTCATCCACACACTCTTACCCACAGACGCGCAAAAAGACAAGTTAAGGGCTGTTCACATGGAAGTGTTTTTGCTTGAGTCTGCGTTGTTTTTCAACTGACTCTCAGTCGACTCTCTTAACTGTGTTGCATACAAAAAACACCAATTGTTGTTTGGGCACCATTTGTGCACAAAGTTGCTGCCTATGTAGAGCGCTCCGTTCAGTCACTTATGAGATTCCATTTGAGATAGGATTCTGCCTAGAGTATTTAGATGGCAAAGCAGCTCACTAAGTTTTGGAACAGAGCAAATATGTTGGATGTTTTCTTTTGTCAGTCTAAAACAGGGCTCCGACAAATGATATCATGGTTGTCAGTGATTTTTAGACTAAAATCAGTCTGGTATAATGGGTTTTCTTTCATCATATTACCATTATATTCATAGTCAATATGATCAAGACTCATTAAAAAGATTCACAATAAAAAAGCTGTCAAATGAGGGTTATTTTTCCCATTTACAATTCAAATTCACTACCTAACCTTGAGGAATTAAATTGGGCAATTTTATATAAAGCAATTATGACTGGCTTCATGGGGCAAGAGTCCTTCTCAAATGCCTTATTAAAAAGAGATTAAAGATGTGTATGTCACATATGCTAGAAATATGCTCAGAAATTCAATTTCTCATTGCATCATTTCCCCTCTAAAGGTATATTAACACCGCCCCAACAAACTTATCGAACACATTCTGTTTAAAAGAATAGTTCACCCAAAAATGATGATTCTGTCATTTCATTTACTCACCCTCTTGTTGTTCCAATTTTCATTCTTTCATTGAAGTTTAGCTGAATGTTCACTCTGCTATTTTACATTCAACAAAAGCATATAGTTACCAGTGTGTGTGTATATATATATATATATATATATATATATATATATATACAGTATATTATACTTTTATAGTGCTATTTTGTTGTTTTTTGGAGCTTAACAGTCCCTGGTCACTTTTTGTTTCAAACCCATACTGTATGGGTTTGGAACAAAATGAGGGTGAGTAAATAACTCCTTAAATAACACCAACTTGTCCTTTTCGGAATACACATGCTGTGTTGAGGCCTTAATATTTATTTCTCAACTGCAACATTTCCACTTTAGCAGGATGGTTCAAAAACTATGTCACAATTGTATTGAGGATGGGCACAAATAACGCAAAAACCTACTAGGAGACAAAGCATAAAAGTTTTGTTCTTTTTCTCCGAAGATTATCCCATTAAATTATTCCAAATCGCATTGACTCATGAGAAATGCGCCTTAATCCAGTTCGCGACAAAGATCGATGCACTCCTCAGAGTTCATAGTCTGTCACACTGGCCCATATATCTCTGTTCCTGACTTGTTTGGGTTCGTGTGGGGGTAGACCGTACGCCCTCCAGGGACAAAGACGACAGCAGCGGTGGGCGAGTCTATATCCGGCTCACTGTGGCAAGGTGCGGATATCTGAGAGAGGGGCTGCAGGCACGGAAGGATGTAGGCCAGCGGAAGGGACGGCACGGCGTTCTCGTGCCCCCAGCCCCTCGAGGGTCTGTGAGGGGGGCTCAAAGCGCCGGTTCATATGCAAGGGCTGGTGAGCCTGGCAGTAGTCTACGATGGGCTGCTCGTATCTGTAGAATGCCAATGTGCCCATCTGTTGAGGAGCCTATGAGAAAGAAAAGAGAAAAAGAAACACAGCATTATTGCTTTGCTTCATGGAAAAATTCCTATAGCTCAACTGGTCAACCCAGTCTTGTATACTGAAAAAAATAAATAAAAAATGGTTGGCTCAACAACCATAACATATAAAAATAAATAGCTTCTACTCAGAAAAAATCATATTTATAAAATGTTTAGCTTAACTTAGTTTGCATTAATGTGTACAACACTAAATATTAACTGTAAGGTGAACTTAGAGTGATACATAAAGTAAAATAATAATTGTGAGTTCCTTGAACTTCTTTGGCTTAAAAATCCATAAAATGAAGATTATGATGTACCGCTTACTCAAACGATCAAGCCAGTGGCGTAACTTGGATCTTGCGGCCCCAGTGCAAAGAAACTGTCGGGCCCCCTCCTTGGGGGGCCTTGGACATTTTTCATCACCGCTCAGGCCCTTGGTCATTTTTATGATTTCTTTTGGTTGATCAGTGCAGGCCCCCTCTCACCCCAGGCCCAAAGGCAGATGCCCACCCTGTCCTCCCTCTAGTTACACCCCTGGATCAAGTAAAGAACTGAGGTTGTGGGAAATCCCCATAAGCTTGAATAATATAAGCATGCTTGTTTGGTCAAAAGGAACTTATTGGGGCATTTAATTTGTTGTTATTAAGAATTCATAGAGATTTTAGTATTTTTTAGTATATTTGTTATTGGTTTACTGAGATTAGTTGTTTTGTGTAAAGTCACAATTAAGGTGATTAGTGTTCCCTGTGGTGAAGTTGGATCCGGTTCAGTCCATGTAACCTTTCCTTTCATGTATGAATGTGCATAGCTGGTTTGCAACTTTATGTGCACTTCATTGGGAAATAAAGTTTAAGACTGATCTTAGTCATTATTTTCTTTTGACACAATTTAAATTAATTTGAAACAATGTGATTTTAGTTGTTGAATCTTATTTGTGTGACATACCTTTTTAAGTAAATACAGTTGAATGAACTGCTATATTTGTGTTTATATAACAAATGTTTTCTAGTTATGTTGACATAAAATGAACATAAGTTGAATTTACTTAAAAAGCATGATGCAAAAATGCTACATTTACAGTGTATTAAATCCATCATACAGTATAAGTAAATCCAATACATTATTTTATTTTATTTTTTTGTATAGAAACTCATTACTATACCCAAATGTTTCCAAAATGGTTTTGGCTCATGTCCAAATACACATTATAACCATGGTACCATATCCAAAAAACATGGTAATACCAAGCAACTAGTTTATAAGCAGTGTTGGGTAAGTTACTCTAATAAAAGTAATTCATTACTAACTACTAATTACAAACTACATCTTCTACAGTGTAATTAGATTACTTGTTACTAATTACTTTCTAAAACCCTGATCAACCTCGACCAGATGAAAAATACAAGGATAGACATGAAACTGTTCTTTTAATTCTTTCAAATAAATAATATAAAATCAAATTAATTATTCATGAACTGGCCAAAGAATTTAAGGGGGCAGCGTTAAATTAGAAAACATATATTTTAACTTTAGACGTTAAATTTCACTATTATTTTATATAGAACTGTTCTAGAGTCTATACAATATTTACCGCAATTACATCTGTACAACTGTAATTAAATTACTGAAAAAACGTTACTGTTTTCCAATTAAAAAGTATTTAATTACAGTAATTAATTACTTAGTAATGCATTTCACCCAACACTGTTTATAAGTAGTGCTGGTTAACAACCTGGTCTCATGATAAGTTGTAATGATAGGCCTACACATCAGTCATTTGTAGGCTATTGCATAGATAAATAATGAGCAGCCAAAGTTATTTTATTTCTTAAAATAATGTGTTCGATCCAAACTTGATGCCTGTTTTGTATCAATTTGAAATTCTGTTTGTTGATCGGTTGATTTATGGGAATAAAAGTCATACTTTTTCATACAAGCCAAGTAACTCAAAAAAGTAATCCACTACCGATCACTACATACTTTTCTAAAATTGTATCTGAATTACTTTACTGGTTTATTTATGGAAAAAAGTAATCACATAACTAAGTACTTTGAGTTTCACTCTAAAACACTTTTCACAGACAATTTTTCCACCTGCTCAACGAGTTTAAAATAATGCCTATATTTCTTACTTATAAATTATTGCATGCAAGTTAATATGTACAGACGTACATAAATCTTGTTTTAAATGTATTATTCTACATAAAGATTTTTTAGATATATGTGTAAATCAGGTAAAGCACTTAAAGGTAATTAATTTGTTGAAAGTTAGTAACTACAGTGTAATCTCACTGCAATAATTTAAAATGTAATGTGTTACACTACTTTTTAAGTCATTAGTAATTAGTAAAGTAATTAGATTACAGTAATTTATTATTTTGTAATCAGAATTTGTTGTACGATATCTTGTCATTTCACCATCTCATACATCTTATGAAAGTTTGTCATGAGACTGGTGTTGGTAAAAATATAGATTTTTGCGATCTTCATTTGAACGATCCCAATAGGGATACTTAAAATACCAAGATCGATCTTTTACTTTTAAGTTTACCTCAGTTTTGGTTGTGTTGATTATTATAGCTATTAAATAAATAGCAACTGAACTGCATAGTTTAGGCCCTGTTGTTAATTTTTTTAAAGGTAATAATTTCATAATGTACCAAATTAGAAGGTTCCCTGTATAACAGCATTAACTGAGAGCTAATTTATTTGAAATGCAAGCAAAATGAACATTATAACTGAAATATACCAAAATGAACCAGAATCTAATTGAATCATACTGAAATCGGAATCGAATCAAGAGCTTGTGAATCGCTATTGATACACAGCCATATCTATAATTATACAGTGTATAAGCGAAAAGTTTGGTGTCATGTCCAAACAAACAATGTGTCTAAAGTGTGCAAAATGTATTTGCAGTGGACTACAAATGTAGTGTCCTCTCTCGTAAGAGATGCATGAACTCCGCAATCAACCCCATAAATATATTCTCCATTTGCAGCAACAGGCCAATCAAAAGTTTAACACACACAGCAAACGAAATGAGACTGCCAAGCGGCCACCGGCTCTCTCTTTACACAGTGCCAACACAACAACCATTTGCAAATGACAAGAAATGCATCTGCCAGGTGAAAGTTAGTATGTAATGCAAATAATAATACACATGGCATAAAGATCGGAGAGTTACAATTTCAGTAATTAGCATAACATTAAATAGATTTTTTCCCCTCCAACAACCTTCACAAAAGAGACTCCAATTACTCCTTTGATAGCAATTTGGTTGTAATTGGTACCTTTGGAAAGCAAAATGTAATAACATAATTTAGAGTTCATCATTAGGATAATCAGGATGCATACATTAACCATTTTACCAATTGTGCAGGAAGTGTTGTAACAAGATAAATGTGTTTTATTAATGGATGACAGTGATGCTGCTATTAGAACACTGCATGAAAGTGATATTCTTATTACACTGTAAAAAGAGAAACTGTTGGCGAGGATTTGGTAAACATAGGCCACATTCCACATTCCTCCCTGCATGTGAGCGTGCATGTTGGGAAATCAAGGATAGCAGGCCGTATTGCAGGACATTTGACATAGTAGAAAATGTGCCACAAACAGGGGCCAACACACACACACACACACACACATACACACACATCTGTGATCTTCATAAGCAGCATCTAAACATGGTAGCGGTTGGTGAGGCACTCTGAAGACCTGATTTATATGCAGTCCAGGACGCTCTCTCTAGAGAGTGCATACATACCACTGCTTTTATTCTCTTAATGGAGGGCTTGACTCGATTAAGTGGGGGACACTTATAGCATTTCAGCTATTTTGCAGATACCATGCGTTTTGGTCACCGTCATTCCAACCTCTGCTTCATCGTTGCTTTGAGTTGTATATAATTATGTGGTAAATAAGTAATATTAGCTCCCGACTGTTTTAAAGGAAGCAGACCCCAGTGATAAGATGCAATCTTGCACATGTAGGTTTGTGTACATTTACATAACTGCATGGGTATCCTGAATCTTCATTCATTAAAGGAATAGTTAACTTGTTAAATTTTGAACGTGAAAACCCTAAAATTACAATTTAAAGATCCTTACAGCTCAAATAATACACACGTTTTAACAGAACAATTAATGCAAGTGCTTTTACAAAATTATAAGTGTCACATTTCTGTGTTTAAACCCTCCGAAAATTGGCCACATTCACTTCCATTGTAAATGTCTCACTGTAACCTAAATTTTTGCTGATTTTTTTTTATTTTAACTCTAAAAACACTGACTATAAACTACTGCACCTGATTAAAACACCTTTAACACATGGCTCGCTCATTTACTACACGTCAACCACCGCACCATTCCAGCCCTGACATGCACTGCTGATCCTGGACCGGCTGCTGTTCGCTATGTCCCTTTGTGTGCATGGACTGCACTTTTCAGAGTTACAAATAACTTGCTCTTATCATCTGATCGTGGCTACACTTATCTTCTAGTGCTTTTAAATCTTAGTGCTGCCTTCGACATGATAGATCACGAAATTCTCTTGAATAGGTTGGAGAATTATGTTGGTATTTGTGGACTTGCATTAGCATGGTCTAGGTCCTATTTATCAGACCACTACCACTTTGTATGTGTAAATGAGGAATTGTCAAATCAAACAAAAGATAAGTATGGAGTGCCACAGGGACCAGTTTTAGGGCCTCTGCTTTTCTCCTTATACATGCATCCCCTGGGAGATGTTATCAGGAATCATGGAATAAGTTTCCACTGTTATGCCGAGGATACCCAACATTATATTTCTTCTAAACCCAATGAAAATTCACAGAGCAGAGTGTATCAATGGAATCAAAGATTGGATTGCCAGAAATTTCCTTCTACTCAATTCTGACAAAACAGAGGTACCAATTATTGGTCCAAAATTATTGCCATAATTTAATGCCATTATTGGCATTCTTCCACCTCAGAAATATTGCTAAATTATGACACATGCTCTCTTTTGCTGATACTGAAAAACTAATTCATGCGTTCATGACCTCAAGACTAGATTATTGTAATGCATTACTGGGAGCATGTCCAGCAAGATCAATAAATTGATCTATAAATTGAATTAATAGTCAGAGTGCTGACTAGAACCAAGAAATATGATCACATTAGCCCAGTTTTATCATCGTTACATTGTCTACCTGTTCAATTTTGTATTAATTTTAAAATTATGTTAACTACATACAAAGCTTTGAATGGTCTAGCCCTGCAATACTTAATTAACCTTCTACCACGCTATCTTCCATCACGTTCATTACGATCACAAAATTCGGGCTTGTTAATAATTCTAAGAATATCAAAATCCACAAAAGGAGGATTTTGTGGATTTTGATATCCTTTTCATATTTGGCTCCCAAACTATGGAATAGTCTCCCTAACACTTTAACACATTCACTCAGTTTAAGTCTAGACTAGACTAATCTATTTAGCCAGGCATATACCTAATTAATCCATCTACTCACAATTAGGCTGCTTTACTTAAGTCTGCTGGAACCAGAAATGTCTATCATGATCTATAAATCTGCATAAAACTGAATGACATCTACGTTAATATTATTCTATTTGTTTCCATGTCTCAACCTCTGGATTCATATCCTGGGGTTATCACAGCTGGCCAGATCCAGCTCTGTCCCTGCTTGGTGTCAGACTCCACTGCTACGTGTCGCTGAGTGATGATGACACACTACTAGTGCTAGCCAGACATCACTTCAGTTTTTTTACTTCAGAGGATGAACTGATGCCAACTCCAACTGTCAGACATCGAATACTTCATATGCCACTGCCTGAAACCTGGATTTAGGATGGACCCCACCGAACCTCACCGAAATGACCTGCAGGTTGAACTGTGATGCACCTCATTGTTCTCTGCCTGCATCACCGTTGTCTATTAATGGACTACACTCTTGAAATGGAATACATAGACTACCATTTAATTGCCAACAAAAGCCTTAATCAGCCAACTAACAAAGAACAATGCATCTATGTGAACTTCTGCAGTTAATCCAAGATGAACTTCAAAGACATTAGTCATTAATCTTACAGTTCATACAAATTTTTTTAAAAAAAACCTTTTTTTTTTCTTCTTTTTTTTTTTTTTTTACACTGGACCGTAACGCTTACTTCATTTACTAATTTTAAACCATGACTTTCACTATACATAAGTAATATTGGCATTATATTCATGATGTTAGCCAGAGGGGAACTGGCCCCCACAGTGAGCCTGGCTTCTCCCAAGGTTTTTTTTCTCCATTAACCAACATCTTATGGAGTTTTGTGTTCCTTGCTACAGTTGCCTTCAGCTTGCTCACTGGGGTTATAAATACAGTTATTATTTAATTTGTATACACAATGTACAATCATATTTAATCAAACTACACAATGATCTTTATAAGTCTTTATAGATACTTTTTTTTAAATGCATGATTTCCTGTAAAGCTGTATTGAAATGATGTTTGTTGTGAAAAGCACTATACACATAAAAATGACTTGACTTGCCTTTTTTTACGAAAAGAGGAACGGGTTGAAATTAATTTTTGTGGTAATTAACATTATGCCACAAATGCTGTCGATTGAACTTAACTTGTACTGAACCTGGAACATTCCTTTAAGTCACGTCTGAAATCGCTTCTCATTTCAAATTGAAATGTAGGACACAGTTTTGGAGAGTTTGTATTTTAGATTACTGGTGTTTGTGTATGTGGTAATTTTGTTATGTTATAAATTGTATTACTGTGAAGCACTTGGGTCAACTCTGTTGTTTTAAATGCGATATAAATAAAGTTGAGTTGAGATTAAAGCACAAATGCTATAATTTAATTATATAAATATATAGTCTACATGTAATACAAGTTTTACAGTGGATTAGTTCTCTTCTTTGTCATCTCAAACAACGTGAATTATTCTCAATGTCTGTGGAGTTTCCAGTGTTTGAGGGGTTGGTCATTTAAAGTATGCAGCTCATCTACACTAAGATTGCAGCCTTTAGCAGTTTAATAAATCACACTAGGACATGTCATGATTTTAATTGGATTAATTGTCCATTTCAGTGTAAATCGATAACAGAGCACACGTTCAAAATAAGCCTGTGAGCATTTCAAAGCTAGCGTGTGTCAGTCATACTGTGCACTGGTACCGGATGGAGTTGGTGCTCGGTACTACCAGAACTGCAGAAACACTGGTATCGTTACATCTTTTTTATTTTAGTATCGACTTGGTACCGAAGTACCGGTACTTTTGACAACACTAGTTTAAAGGTAGGTGTTGGTGTAGGGTGGCAGTGGGACTCTAAAAAAACACAATAAACACGTTGCAGTGATGCCCATATACTGTATGTTAGTATTTAAATATGGGTGCAAATAATATCTGCCACCATTTGCACTGTGGTGTAAATAGCATATGACTATAAAGGGTTCATTAATATTTTAAGTTTCTAATGCTGTAAATATGTAAAACTTTTTACGTTTTCGATTCTGCAGATACATCCATATTATATGTTTAAGCGTCCATCCAAAGATACTTTTTTATTTTATAACTATACATTTAGCTTCCTAAATGTTCAAAGTTATTTTCAAAGTTACTTTCTTTGTTATATCTTAATTTAAAACACAAATTTGGAATAAAAAATTAAAAAAAGCCATAAAAGAAAAACAATAAAGTTTATCTTTCAACGAGTTTTGTAATGTAGTAAAATACTGCGGCAGTATTCTGTAAAATCTATAGCAATTGTCACAATATAAAAACAAATTATAAAGGTGTATGCCAAGTGGATGGTGATTTATACTGCCAAAATCAAGGAAAGAAATACAATCCGGTTTGGATTGTAATGATGAAAACGCTAACAATAAATGCAACCATGATTAAAGGAAAGTGCAATTATAGGTGCTGCATATTCTAATGCACAACATACTAAATAACAATAGCCCTAATGTGGACAGGGACTGATCTAATGGTATTGTCAATTACAACTTTTAATGGCTTCAATTACAGTACATCACAGGAACTGGTTCCTTCAGGTGATTAAGTAGATAGAGAGACTCCCTTCAATAGCTAAGATGACTAAATCACAATCTGCAATGACTGATTAGCAGCACCTTTGCCATCTGTAAATTCTCGAAACTGATTGCGTTAAACCCACGAATGCAATGGCCACGCAAACATTAGAGAGTTGAAGCGCATCGTCCAGAGACAACGAATATGTTCCATCAGACCACAAGTGGATTGCGCTGCATTACCCAACGGAAGACAGACACATTTAACGATGAAGGCTTGTCAGATTAAACGTGGCCCCTGCCTCTCAGTCGCAATGACGGAGACTGAGATATGCTTCTGAGATTTGCTTTAGAAAGTAGGCATGCTTCCGTTTTTTACACTGGTTCGTTTATTATGGTATAGGGTTGGGAATCTAGATATGATGCTTAGTTAAATGTATAGTTCATCATTTACTCACCCTCATGTTTTTCCAAACCTGTATGACTTTCTGCGTTTTTTTTTACGCAGAATGTTCACTTTCCATTACATTTACTTTCATTGCATCTTTTTTTCCATACAATGAAAGTGAATGGTGACTGAGGCTAACACTCTGCCTAACATATCCTATTGTGTTCTACGGAAGAGGGTGAGTAAATGACGATAGAACTTTCATTTTTGGGGGAACTGTCCCTTTAAATTGCGATTTGAATAGGACCATACACCTTTATTGTTGTGAGTTGTACTCTGGCTTACAAAGGAAAAGAGATGGTTTAACTTTAATGCCATTTATATTTATGGCAAATTGATTGCTAACTTGCATAATGAATGATCACTCGAGCAGTCCATTAAAGGGAGAAATAGGATTGACAAGGCAGTACAAATGGGGTTTGTATCCAGCAAAGGTTGATCGTGACAACTCAAAGTCCTCATTCCCAAATTAATCGACAGCTGATACAAAGCTGTTTCCGCCAGAACGCTCAGCAGCAGCATTAAACCAACCTCAAGGATTTAACGAATCCACACCTATGTAATCAAAGCAGTGCGATTATTTGCAGCTTTCAAAAGGCACGTGGAAGCCCCAGAGAACGAAATGAAAACACTTTTGTTAAATTGCTGGAATGCAATCGTAGTACAAGCACGTAAAGGGACATGGAAAAACTAGAAAATTAGCAAGAGACTTCGGAATAGTTTTAGATGCTGCTTGAAGTCTAGGCCTGTTCTCTCCGCTGCGGTTGTAAACATGCAAAAATGGCAGTTTGTTTGACACAATAGAGCCATAAGCTCATTTAAATGCTTCTAAGAAAACATTTTCACTTTATTTCCACCTACATAATTAGGCAAACTGAGCCTTTAAGACATCCTACTCACCCTTTATGTAGACCCCCTGCTAAACATATCTGCATAATGTGTTTCTTTATTTAGGTTATACTTATGATTACCGCAACAGGGATGGGAATCGTAAGCAATTTGATGATTCTTATTCCACTTAACAATTATGTTGAGAAAGCACCAAATAGTTGGTCCAAACAATATTATACTGAATACTATATTTTGTTTATATAATGTATCAGTTTTTTCAACATTTTTGACATTGATATAAACAAAAACAATACTAGTTTTAATGAATTATTTTAAAGTACCTTTTGCAACATCAGAACCTAAAGGAGTAGTTCATTCAAACATTAAAATTCTGTCATCATGTATTCACCCTCATGAGGTTCCAAACCCATATGACTTTCTTTGGTAACACTTTACAGTAAGGTTGTATTTGTTAGCATTAGTATCATGAACTAACAACAAATATATATATATATATATATATATATATATATATATATATATATATATATATATATATATATATATATATATTTTTTTTTTTTTTTTTACAGCACTTATTAATGTTGGTTAATGTTCATTTATAACAACACAATTGTTCATTGTTAGTTTGTGTTAGTTCATAATATGTTACTGTCAACACATACAATTTCTAATAATAAAAAAAAAAAAAAAGTTTTAGTAGCCTATATGTTACAATTAACATTAACCAAGATTAATTGAATTAAGTGCTGAAAAACTATTGTTCATTGTTAACTGATGTTGTTAACTAATGTTAACGAATAGAACCTTATTGTAAAGTGTTACCATTTTGACAGTATTGAAGTTAGTGTAAATTAATATGTCTAATCAGTTGTAGATTGTATTCTACATATCAGGTAATGTGGTGTGTGTGTGTGTGTGTGTGTGTGTGTGTGTGTGTGTGTGTGCATATATGACTGAAACTGATCCCATTCTCTCTCAAGGGTTTGACTCTGTTATTGCTTCTTTCGCAAACACCCTTCCACCCCCTTTCCATTTGAAAATAGGATTAAAGCTGCTCAGGAGTGATGAATATTTTAAAAATAAAAGGCTTTTTGGCTTCACAGGCTTGTTGTCCATTCTGGTTTAATCAGAAATATTGGGAGCTCTCTCGTTTGGCTGCTGCAGTCGCTGCTTTCAAAGATGTGACTCAAAGCGGGTTGCATCTGGGGCCTTGCCAGTGTTTTGTGTTAAGAGATAAGTGCAGCTGATGCACAGGACTGCACCTTACAATCTCCTCCATGTTCTTCACAATACAGAGCTTTGGAGTACATTTCCCTTATACGATTCTTGGTGCACTAAGAGCTGAATGCACAT